>NC_137693.1:18218894-18308894 GCF_963989245.1 Nansenia antarctica
CTCTCTCTCTCTCTCTCTCTCTCTCTCTGCAGCGGACTTTGGGTTCTGTGCCCAGATCACCCCTGAGCAGAACAAACGCAGCACCATGGTGGGCACGCCCTACTGGATGGCCCCGGAGGTGGTGACCCGCAAGGCCTACGGGCCCAAGGTGGACATCTGGTCCCTGGGCATCATGGCCATCGAGATGGTGGAGGGAGAACCACCCTACCTGAATGAGAACCCCCTCAGGGTAAGAGAGAGAGGGAGAACCACCCTACCTGAATGAGAACCCCCTCAGGGTAAGAGAGAGAGAGGGAGAACCACCCTACCTGAATGAGAACCCCCTCAGGGTAAGAGAGAGAGGGCCACATCAGGCAGGACCACCGTGGGACACATTAGATACAGTATGACCACACCATATTTCTCACTTAACTTAAATACACTAAACGGCTTCAAAGTAATACGCACTAAGCACTAAGCACACACCAATACAAACGTCTTCATACACACACCCACTTGCTAGTCTCAGCCTAGGGTAGGATATCTAATGATAGTCTCGGCCTAGGGTAGGATATCTAACCATAGTCTCGGCCTAGGGTAGGATATCTAATGATAGTCTAGGCCTAGGGTAGGATATCTAACGGCATTGAGAAGAATCGTCGCTCGGTCAAGCAGACTAATTGCTGCGGTTGAAGTAAAAACAGAATGTCTCTCTACAGTACTACTCTAACCCCCCTTCCCCCCCCCCACCACCCCCTCCCCCTCCTCCAGGCCCTGTACCTGATCGCCACCAACGGGACACCTGAGCTCCAGAACCCAGAGAGGCTGTCCTCCGTGTTCAGAGACTTCCTCAACCGCTGCCTGGAGATGGACGTGGACCGCCGGGGCTCCGCCAAGGAGCTGCTACAGGTACGGAGCCCACGGCACTGGAGTAGAGCGGGGGGAGTAGGGTGGGGGGGGATGAGGGAGGATGAGGGAGGATGGGGGGGCTGGGGGGGATGGGGGGGGGATGAGGGGGGATGCGGGGGGATGAGGGGGGAGGAGGGGGGTGGGGGGGGATGAGGGGGGATGGAGGAGGATGAGGGGGGATATTGGGGGATGAGGTGGGATGAGGGGGTGAGGGGGGTGAGGGGGGATGGGAGATGAGGGGGGATGGGGGGGGATGAGGGGGGATGGAGGGGGACTGTGGGCGAGGGGGCACGCACACATGCAATGACATTTTTACCACCAAGTCACTCACACTGAAGTCACTGACACTGAAGTCACTGACACTGAAGTCACTGACGCTGTGGGGATGCAAAAATTGTCCCCATGTAAAAAAAAATCCACCATCCCCCCTGATTTTCTTTTACAACTTGAATACTGGTAACCGACGGTTACCGACCACTTCACCACCTCTAAAAACACTTAGCCTGGTTGACACCAACACACTTTTCATTTCGCTTCTTGGTGGAGGCTTCTAGCTTCTCAGCGTAACTCTAACCACACTGACCACTGAGGTAGAAACCCAACCCCACTACTACCACTCTATCTCAACTCCAACCCGACCCTGACCACAATGACCACTCCATCTCATTTGAACCCCTAATACCAATAACTGACAATTATCCTGATACTAAATCTCAAAACATGAATACACTTGATATACTCCAACGCAACATGCCTCTGTGTGTTTTTACAGCATTCGTTCCTGAAGTTAGCGAAGCCGCTGTCCAGCCTGACCCCCCTGATTGTAGCAGCGAAGGAAGCCATAAAGAACAGCAGCCGCTAGGGGAGGTGGAACGCTGCTCCCTGGCGGTGGGGGGGCTGTGTGACAGGAACAGATACCCCCCCCCCCCCCCCCCCCCCTGGCTCATACAGAGGAAGGACAGCTGGCCTTGGAGCCTCTCTACAGACGCTGCTGAAAAGACTGCCTCCTCTTTCAGTCCTCCAGCACCTCTGGACATGTGGAGCAGCCTGGCAGAAGCATGTGTGTGTGTGTGTGTGTGTGTGAGAGAGAGAGAGAGAGAGAGAGAGAGAGAGAGAGAGAGAGAGAGAGAGAGAGAGAGAGAGAGAGTGTGTGTGTCTGTCCTGTAAAGGGAGACAAAAAAAGGAGGATGAAAAAAAAAAGAGAAAAAAAAGAAGAAAATGTTTTTTTTTCTTTTCTAGTGAAGGGAGAGAGATCCAGGAAGACAAGCAGAGAGTAACAGAACTGAGAGCCTGAGAATCCTTCCATGTCCCACAATAGCCTTGGTTTCCTTCCCTAACGCACCATCTGGCCTCACCTGCAGAGGACATTTGACCTGCGAGTCAGCCTCTAATACTCTGGACCCAACATACACCTGCATGACTATGACTCTGTGTAACCAACCTGCTCCATCCTCTGCAGACTGTCGTATGTATGTGTGTGTGTATGTGTATGTGTGAGTGTGTGAGTGCGTGCCCTGTGTGGAGAGAGAGAGAAAGAGAAAGAGAGAGAGAGAGAGAAGTGGCAAATATCCATCAAAAACATTAACGCTTTTGTACACCATGACATACTGTAGATGGAATTTCTTGGACACCCCTAACATGAACATTTCTTAATGTTCAGAGGTCTGTACAGAATGGCCAAGGCAGCAGTGGAGGTTGATTCAATCACTACTGGGTTAGGGTTCATTCACTACGGCTTCACTTAACGAGGCGCGATGTGTTCAGATGTTTGAATGTCAAAACTTTTAAACAAATGTTCATAACTCAAGTTAAACATTAATCCCATATCAGTGACAGACAAAAAACCTCTGATTATTTTAACATTGGAAACCCATTAATTCGTTTCGAACTACATGACCAGAGTAAATTGGCAATCAGTCGGAAGTGATCTCAAGGTCAATAAGATCATTTTGCAAGACGTTACACTGTATTACTGTGTCTATTTATGTGGGGATATTCTGCCAACAAAAGCTAGCTTGAAAATGATTTATGCGGTCAGTGTTGCCAATGTTAGCATTTATTTCACATCAATGAGCCTTACTTTTGCATGCTTTATCTCTGATCTGTGAATATACCTGTATGTATCTGAAGCAGATTCCATGTTTAGAGTGAGAAGCCATTTTGTTCAAATCAGCAAAGTCATGGAGTTAGCACACATGTTCCTGTGTGTCTGTCTGTCTGTCTTTCTGTCCGTCCATGCGTACATGGTGTGTATGTATAGTTTTTAATAGGGTGGCATTACTTCAGGAGTTTTCCCCCTCTTAGCATAAATTAAGACTTAATGCTCCAGTGTCTTGTTGTTTGCTAAAACTGTCTTACGTAAATATGTGAATTTTGTTGTATGTGTTCTGTGTGTTTGTGAGTTTTGGGGTGTGTGTGTGTGTGTGTGTGTGTGTGTGTGTGTGTGTGTGTGTGTGTGTGTGTGTGTGTGTGTGTGTGGTAGGTTGGAGGAGGGTGTTAGTGAATCATTTTATCATGATACAGTTTTTGAATTGATGAGTGCCATTTCATGATTGTAACCTGTCTTAAAGATCGTTCAGAACAAGAAGATCACATTCCCCCTTTCACTCTGCCATTGCTCTCTTCCCATATCTGAGGCTGTTAGAACACTCCTCTAACTGCTCTATCTGTATATAAAGTATCGATTGTTTCTCGATTCTTCATTTAATAGCGTAGTAATAGACAGCCCTGTGGCTTCCCCTGATTGGTCCAGTGTAGCCAACGCCTCCCTCAGGACTGACCCCAGACCTGGGACAGTGTGGTGAGTAGAAGAGACACACACCCCTGTCTTGACCTCTGCTGATCTCAGCAGCAGTGTAGACAGGCCCTGTGTCAGGGTTTCACTGGCCACAAGCTTCATGGGCGCTAGGCCCGCTCCATTCACTGCCTCTGATCTTGATGCAGTTGAGCTCACTGGTAGTGGTGTGTATGTACTGGACGTGTAGGAATGAGTGTCAATGTGAATGTATGTAGGAATGACCGTATGTATGCTTGTGTATGTGTAGGTGTGAGCATGTATGTGTGTGAGCTACCTCAGTCTGCATTAGATGTCACACTCCTGTTGTCCACCTTGACTGGGAGGTGCAGGCTAGCTGCTCAGTCACATGGTACCTCCATCATATATGTCAACATGCAGGAAAGGTCAGACTGTCCATCATGTAAACATGCAGGAGAGGTCAGACTGTCCATTGCAAGAAGGACGCGGCAGATTTCATGCATGGGAAAAATGATACATGTTAATTCATTTCCAAATAGGCTAATATTATTAGGATATGTGTGTATGTATGTAAATAGGATGGAAAAAATGCCCATTTTTCAGAATTACGTAACTTAAATGAACATTTAAATATTCAGGTTGCTCTATGGTATGTATTTGTAAATGTTTTGCACCCTGGAAAATTGCAAGAAAAGAAAAGAAACACTCTTGCTACACTCCTGGATCCAACTGTCCTGCTTGGGCCGTTTCACTACTCCATCTGGACACCTGGACATCTAGACAGCAGAGCACTTGGCCTGTCCAGGCCCACACAGCCTGTCCTTGGCACTACTGCTGAGGGTGGCTGTGGGCATCAGCGATGTCACAGGAACTACCTGACCCTGTCACAGCGGTCTCTCCTCCATGTACAGGCCTGAACTATGACCCTGTCACAGCCGGTCTCTCCTCCATGTACAGGCCTGAACTATGACCCTGTCACACGGTCTCTCCTCCATGTACAGGCCTGAACTATGACCCTGTCACAGCTGGTCTCTCCTCCATGTACAGGCCTGAACTATGACCCTGTCACAGCTGGTCTCTCCTCCATGTACAGGCCTGAACTATGACCCTGTCACACGGTCTCTCCTCCATGTACAGGCCTGAACTATGAGCACAAAGATGAACTCTGGGACAGCGGACGCCCGCTGGCCTCCCCCTCCGCGGCCGCTCCTGTACATTCCTCTCTTCTGAATGTGTGAACCTGTACACGTGGTGTGAACATTCCTCTATTAATGTGTATCAAGAGAACGGAACAAAGACAAAAAAGCATTTCTTTTTAAATTATTACTATTATTATTATGATTATTATTATGATTATTATCTGGGTTTGTAAATCTGGCGTATCAGCAGGCCGTTCCCCAGAGGACAGAGGAGAAACAACGAAGGGGGAAATGTAAGGTTTTGGATAAGCTATTTTTAATTGTCGAAGCAATAGACTTTTTGAATTATGAATTGTGCATGGCTGTGTCTTGAGTGTAAAACAACAAAATACTGCAGTTTGGGAACTGGACTGAAATAAAAAAACAAACAAAAAAACAAACAAACATTCTAAAGTACTTTTGGTTTGAATCGATTTACTTTTCTTGACTGATACAGTACAGTTTTCCTTTACGTCAATACTGCCTCAATACAACTGCCCATAAGGAGAGTTAGGGTTAGGATACAACACATGTTTCATAAGGAGAGATACAACACATGTTTCATAAGGAGAGATACAACACATGTTTCATAAGGAGAGATACAACACATGTTTCATAAGGAGAGATACAACACATGTTTCATAAGGAGAGATACAACACATGTTTCATAAGGAGAGATACAACACATGTTTCACAAGGAGAGATACAACACATGTTTCATAAGGAGAGATACAACACATGTTTCATAAGGAGAGATACAACCCATGTTTCATAAGGAGAGATACAACACATGTTTCAGGGAAGTATTTGATGTTGTCATTCCAAGCAAAGAAATAATTATTTAGATACATATGTTTTTGCCCTTATTTAAAAAAAAATCTGCGATAGGACACCAAACAACACAAGAGTCATGACGATTAGTCTAAAATGGACATTGTAGAAATACACAGATTAGCCAAAACATTGAGTGAAGTGAATAACATTGATTATCTTGTTACCATGGCGCCTGTCAAGTGGTGAGATACAGTATATTAGGCAGCAAGTGAACAGTCAGTTGTTGACGTTGATGTGTTGGATGCAGGAGAGATGGGCAGGGGAGTAAAGACCTGAGACACTTTGACAAGGGCCAAGTTGTTATGGCCAAACGACTGGGTCAGAACATCTCTGAAACAGCAAGGCTTGTGGGGTCAGGGTCAGGGTCAGGGTTAGGGTCAGGGTCAGGATTAGGGTCAGGGTTAGGTGTGGGGTGGTCCCGGTCAGCAGTGGTGAGTACCTACCGACAGTGGTCCGAGGAGGGACAAACTACAAACTGACAGGGTGTTGGGCGCCCAAGGCTTATTGATGCGTGAGCATATTAGGCATAATACCAACAGCATATTGGTCAGGTGGTCATAATGTTTTGGCTCATCAGTGTATTCAGAGCCTTTAATAAACAGTTCAATATATTAAGCAAATAGGCTACTGTTTGTGTTTTAGCTGTTGTTTTACAACTGTATGAAAAGAGGCAGTTATATTTGTATATGAATGTAATGTTATACAGACTTCCATAGTCTCGATATCTGCTTAACATAGTCTAGTATACTGGATATCTGCTTTCTAGTAAATGTATGGTGTAGGAAGATGGTCCCTAAAAAATGGCATTATCTCTTGATTTATGCTGACTTTTTTACATTAGTTTAAGGAAGCTTAACAAGTCTTGGCTCGTCTCTTTACAGAGCAGCCTCGTCATGCAAAAACAATCAAGAGAAAAATCCAGAATGCTTAAAGTGGCTTCTGGGCAGGGCCGGCCCGAGGCATAAGCAGTCTATGCTCTAGGCCACAACCACTAGAGGGGGCCACACTTTAGCCGTTGACTTCCGCAGGCTGCCACCCGTCAATGAAAATCTCCACTACTACCGTCTGACGAAGTAACCTTGGGTCGTTTCTCTTTCATCTTATTCCAAAGCGACTTACAATCGATACATTTGACTAAGCAAGTGAATCATCAATTCACCATTTGTAGCAGGAAGAGTAATGTAGCTCAGGCCATTGGCAGTTGTCGTGAGTAGGAGTCAGCTGAGTGCTGGAGGCGGTCACATGTCTGTGAGTTGGGTGGAGGTCACGATCCGCAGGCTGATGAAGCCAGGCATCTCACCGGCCGTCTGTCGGCCTGCCTTCCTCAGCTGCAGCTTCTGGGGGCTCGTCAAGTCCTTCACAGAGCCCGTCAGCACCACCTGACCCAGGAACTGGTCCTTCACAGCATTGCTGTTCCACACCTGAGGAGGGGGATGAGGAGGGGGACACCAGATAAAACCACGGCATGACTGCTACACTATTTCACCATCTGTAGAGGTCATCAGGACATTCACACATGTCTCCCCCCTTCTGTGTTGAGGTTTAGACCACCTGTCACCTATCACACGGTCCATCCCTTGTTGTGGGGTGATGGCTTGCGTGCCTCAGTGACCTGGGGAGCTATGCCAGCGGGTGCATAAGCACCTGGCAGGGTCACCCATGCTGGACAGGTCAAAGGGTAGAGGACAGACCAATTGGACCACCTCACCCAAGAGGTCAAATGGGTTTGCATAGGGCCAACAACCCTATCTAGAAGAAGAAAAAAACTGTTACAGAAGCATTGACGACAAAGCAAAACCAACATGGCTGGGGGGAAGAAGGGCCTCCACAGAGGAGGTTTATAAAGCAGGGCAGCCAAACCCGCAAGGAAGCTGTAAGGCCGACCCCCTTGCTAACCCCTCGGACCACCACCAAAATCGCCACATTCAGGGAAATATGAAAGACCTTTACATGATCACCAAGAAGCTAGCAGGCAAGCTCCATCATACAGACAAGCCAGTGAAGGATAAACAGGGAAACCCAATCTCAACCATTCAGGACCAGCGGAGAAGAAGTCCTGAATCAACCTGTCCCAGTAGAAAGACCAGACATACCACCTGTGCCAGTAGAAAGACCAGACATACCACCAGCAGACACAGTTTTATTAATAAACTGTGAGAAACCTAGCAAGGCAGAGATTAGGAAGGCTATCAAGACATTGAAGTCAGGAAAAGCTGCTGGGCCGGATGGAATACCAGCAGAGGCAATGAAGGCCGACCTAACAAAAACCACTGACATGCTCCACAGCCTCTTCACCAAAGTCTGGGAGGAAGAGAAGCTACCTGAGAACTGGAGGGAGGGAGTTATCATCAGGGTCTTACATGCAGGCCAGATGTCAGACAGTTTTGAGGTCAAGTCTGGAGTTTGACAGGGATGTCTACTGTCGCCCTTCATGTTTCTTCTCGTTATCGACTGGATAACGAAGACCACCACAGCAGGAAGGAAGAACGGCATACAGTGGACACTCTGGTCACAACTGGATGACCTGGATTTTGCTGATGATCTGGCCCTCCTGTCACACAGCCATAATCACATGCAGGACAAGACCACCCAGCTAGCAACAACATCCCTTGGAGCAAGCCTTAGGATAAACAAGGAGAAGACAAAACTGATTAGGATTAACACCCTGACCACCATCCCTGTCACCATAGACGACAGACCCATCAAAGAAGTCGACTCCTTACCGTGGCAGTATTATCGATAAAAAAGGTGGCACAGACAGCGATGTCACTGCCAGGGTAGGCAAAGCTCGAGCAGCCTTCATTATCCTGAAGAACATCTGGGCCTCAAGGGAAATAGCAACACCAACGAAGGTGCGCATCTTCAACTCCAACGTGAAAAGTGTCCTTCTCTATGGTTCGAAGACGTGGAGAAGGACAAAAAAGACGATACAGAAGATCCAGACATTCATTAACAGCTGTCTGAGATGCATCTTCAGAATCAGGTGGCCGGACAAAATCAGCAACAAGGAGCTGTGGTAGAGAGGGAGCCAGGAGCCAGTAGAGAGCTGTGGCAGAGAGGGAGCCAGGAGCCAGTAGAGAGCTGTGGCAGAGAGGGAGCCAGGAGCCAGTAGAGAGCCAGGAGCCAGTA
Source organism: Nansenia antarctica (assembly GCF_963989245.1). Taxonomy (NCBI): domain Eukaryota; kingdom Metazoa; phylum Chordata; class Actinopteri; order Argentiniformes; family Microstomatidae; genus Nansenia; species Nansenia antarctica. The sequence goes on from NC_137693.1 coordinate 18,227,679, forward strand.
GAGAGCTGTGTCAGAGAGGGAGCCAGGAGCCAGTAGAGAGCTGTGGCAGAGAGGGAGCCAGGAGCCAGTAGAGAGCTGTGGCAGAGAGGGAGCCAGGAGCCAGTAGAGAGCTGTGGCAGAGAGGGAGCCAGGAGCCAGTAGAGAGCTGTGGTAGAGAGGGAGCCAGGAGCCAGTAGAGAGCTGTGGCAGAGAGGGAGCCAGGAGCCAGTAGAGAGCTGTGGCAGAGAGGTGCCCAGGAGCCAGTAGAGAGCTGTGGCAGAGAGGGAGCCAGGAGCCAGTAGAGAGCTGTGGCAGAGAGGGGCCCAGGAGCCAGTAGAGAGCTGTGGCAGAGAGGGAGCCAGGAGCCAGTAGAGAGCTGTGGCAGAGAGGGAGCCAGGAGCCAGTAGAGAGCTGTGGCAGAGAGGGGCCCAGGAGCCAGCAGAGAGCTGTGGTGGACAGGGAGCCAGGAGCCAGTAGAGAGCTGTGGCAGAGAGGGAGCCAGTAGAGAGCTGTGGCAGAGAGGTGCCCAGGAGCCAGTAGAGAGCTGTGGCAGAGAGGGAGCCAGGAGCCAGTATAGAGAGCTGTGGTGGACAGGGAGCCAGTATAGAGAGCTGTGGTGGACAGGGAGCCAGTAGAGAGCCAGTAGAGAGCTGTGGCAGAAAGGGAGCCAGTAGAGAGCCAGTAGAGAGCCAGGAGCCAGTAGATCCGCAGAAGGAAGTGGGGATGGATTGGCCACACCTTACGTAAGCCAGCAGACACCACCACACGCCAGGCCCTGACTTGGAACCCCCAGGGGAAGCGGAAGAGGGGAAGGCCCAAAAACAGCTGGAGGCGACGGGACACGGAGGCAGAGCTGAAAAGACATGGTACCAGCTGGGGAGAGACGGAGAAGATAGCCCAAAGCCGTGCTGGATGGAGAAGAGCCGTCAATGGCCTATGCTCCACTGGGAGTTAAGGGCCTATAAGTAAGTAAGTCTCACCTCCACTGTAATTGGCTTCCTGGGCTTCTTCCTGTAGAAGATGGCTCTTGTTTCAAACAATGGCTCCAGGGTGTCCTTCTGGACGGTGGACCGCACTGATCTGCCCTCACAGGATATTATCACATATGGGTCTGCACCTGCACAATGACACGGATTGAACCAATTATAAAGCTTTAATACTGCCATAATGTCTCATTATGACTCATGTTCCCATGTAAGTTAATGTGCTGGAACAAGAATAGGTGTGAGCTCTATGTTTGATCTGAGTTCCATCAGACTGACAGATTGTGAGTTGTAGATTGAGGAGAGAGCTCTCACCCCCTGTGCTGTCCTGGTTCTCCAGCCCCTCAGCTCCATGGACGTAGACATGGGTCACTGCCTGGGGATACCCAAGAAATGCACTCCACCATTTCACCCTGGGCTTGTCTTCTGTCAGCTCTCTGAGAGAGAGAGAGAGAGAGAGAGAGAGAGAGAGAGAGAGAGAGAGAGAGAGAGAGAGAGAGAGAGAGAGAGAGAGAGAGGGAATGAGAAATAATTATATTTGCACAGTATATACATGTATTACATCCATATACTATGAGTACTGCCACTTCTCCACCATGTTTTCGGTACCTGCATCCTGAATCCACATCAGTGAAAACACGGATCATAAACTCTCCCATCACCCCTGGGTTAAAGGTGGAGGGAATGATGACATAGCGGCCCTTGGAGAGGATGCACCTCTGGAACACTGTACGTGTGTTGATATAAGTAGATGTCGCCACGTTCCTCTGGGTGAGGAGGTCATGCATGCGGTACTTCCTGTTGAATTCCACCTTTACAGGAAAACACATAGAAACACAGAAAACATCTCTATAGCACCTGCGGGAGACATCTCCTCATGGGATATACAGCCCTGTGTTCCCTATTCGCTGAAACCCTATTCAATCATGCCTGCAACAGACCGCCCTCAAACAGTGCTTTGCATGGCTGACTCCGCCCCAGCCCAGTCAATAAAGGCTTCTGAAATGTGCGACCATTTCATTCTGTGAATCACCTGTTCACGAGCCTCTAAAAGAGGGGCAATGTGGTGAGATCCCTCATCTCCTACATACTGGATACCCAAAGTTCTCTTTCAGCCTACTTGGTTCAACATCTTACTATGGGACATTTGCACAACGCCCCATTGCCAAAGTCCAGAAAATCATGGAAATACAGTATGTGACAGCAGCTGGAGTAACCCTAAACCAGTCGTACTCTGCAAACCTTCAAATCTCTCATCCAAGTATTTCTGATCTAAAAGTCAGATAAAATAAAATAAAAAAAAAGATCATACGCAACTTGAAGTTTTGAAGTACCCACTCGTTATTTTTTCCAACAGTTTTCATTTAATTAAATACGTATGGCTGAGCGAGGGGGAGGGAGGATAAAAAGGCAAAACTGCTGCTGTTTACAGTATTGTGTTTACATTAGATTACATGATGCTCTCGCCGACGAGATCAACAGATGTTCAGCTGCCGGTACGAGCATCGACAGTGGAGAATTCATGACCTCTTTCATCGATGAATACATGCATGGAAATAGCTCTGCTTCGGACTCAGACGATACCTATAGTGAAAACGAGGACATGATGTCTGAGCTGAAGCCAGATTGCTGATCTCGCCGAAGATAGTTGGTATGATGAGGAGGTTGAGAATGAGTTGACTGACCTAGAGATCGAATTGAACTTTTGAAGATTTGATTGCAATTGCCAGCAGAAACGGAAAGATAATTCTCAACCAAAAATATCTTGCAGCAAAAGACTGTCTCCTGAATTGATACACGAGGCCCGGCTGAATGTCGCGTCTTTGTCACCAGATAACAGAGATATGCTAGTCGTTGGAAGTTGGAACTCTTGACATGAATCGTTCAGTAATGACTTAAAGCAGGGCTGCCAAGTCTCACGCAATCACCGTGAGACACACGCATGTCAACCAGTTCTCACGCTCTCACGCCGCAACTCTATTTCTCACGGCGAGAAATAACAATTTGTTTTACGGGACTTTTATTTTTGAAATTCCTTGAAAGAAAGCTACCGGACATGAGTTTCGTGACGTCCTCTTTCTGCACTCGCGTTATTATGCTTGCGCGTGCGCAGTCGCGCAAAAAGTTCACTCACTAGAAAAGTTGTCCATCGGTTTTTGGATATGTGCACCACCAGCGGCCGTAGCTGTGGCACGGCTGAAGTCATCTACCAAAAGATGAACGAGGTCATGGAGAAACACGCCATACCATGGGGAAACTGTGTGAGTTTGTCCGTTGACAATTCACCGGTCAATACAGGAGTCCGAAATTCCATTGCCTCCAGAATTCGCAATGAAAATGGCAACATCTATGTTCATGGGTGCCCCTGTCACATCGTCCACAACACTGCGAAAAAAGCTGGGCTGGCGTTCTTAGAGGCGAGTATAACCATGTATGCTTTCAATTACCTATCTGTTAACCTAATGCCAAGTAAAATGGTTTGTTGTGCTGTAATGAATCTATGACCACAATGTAATGTGATTGTGAATCATCATGTATTGCAGGTGTCTGGATTTGATCCAGATGATCTGACAGTGGATGTGGGATACTGGTTTAGAGGTAGCACCAATCGGAAAGGTTACCTGACAGGTATGCACTTTAACCAGTCCCAGTCCCAATATAGTACAAATTAAATGCAGAACATTTTGATTAGATGGAAATTAAGAGGTAACATTCTTGTCATAGAATTTTGTGAGTTCTATGGAAGTGTGTACATGGAAATACTCCAGCACATTTCCATCCGATGGTTGAGCCTGGAGAAGTGTTTGACTCGTGTTCTGCGGCAGTATGGCCACTGACCAGCTACTTTAAGTCATCAAGTAGGTCTAATTTTTCAATGATACGAATGCAAGATTTTTACAAGAGACTGAAATGTAAACTTAGTCTACACAACCTGTGCTTTTTTATTCACAGATGAGAAACAACCAAGGTTCAGGAGGCTGTTGGAAGTGTTCTCTAATCCAATGACGGAGGTGCACCTGCTCTTCTATCAAGCTACGTTGACTGTCTTCTCCACTTTCAACCTCCTCCTCCAGAAACAGAAGTCCTCCATCTTCCTTCTACACGATGAGGTGGGAGGGTCAGGATATGCTTCTGCCAATAATGTGATATACGTTTGTTCCTTTTTTCATTAAGTGCTATGTCGTAGGTCTAAAGTCATTTTGAAAAGCTTTTCTGAAATACAATTTTGTAGATTACAAATTTCATCCGCAAGTTGTGCTCAAAGTTTCTGAAGCCTGTAGCACTGCAGGGCCGGAGAACACATGAAATCCTCTACAACAGGGGTGCTCACACTTTTTAGGCTTGTGAGCTACTTTTCAAATTACCAGCTCAACAAGATCTACCAACCAAATAAAACATATTGCCATTGCTGCGAACACAAAAATGTACTGTAATAATAACAAATTAAGGCCACGCTACACTGTTTCAAAATCAAAGAAGAGATTTATTAAACTATATAACAAATATTCACACTGGTAGTCCATTAACATTAACATTAACTCAGGAGCTCTGAGTGGTTTACACCAGACTGGCCAGTGCCAAGCCAGGTGCCATCGACGTCTCCGGGCGGCAGAGTGTGTGTGTGTGTGTCTGTCTGTCTGTCTGTCTGTCTGTCTGTCTGTGTGTGTCTGTCTGTCTGTCTGTCTGTCTGTGTGTGTGTGTGTGTGTGTGTGTGTGTGTCTGTCTGTCTGTGTGTGCATGTGTGTGTGCTTGTGTCTGTCTGTCTGTGTGTGTGTGTGTGTGTGTGTGTGTGTGTGTGTGTGTGTGTGTGCTTGTCTGTGTGTGTGTGTGTGTGTGTGTGTGTGTGTGTGTGTGTTGTGAGGCGGCGCGGGGCTGAGTGATGCCCTCTCCTGTGTGGTCCAGACGGGAGGCGTCCCCGGCTACTTTTCAAAAAAAAATATTTAAATGTTTTTTTTTTTAACTTTTTTTTTTTTTTTTTTTCAATGCCGTGTGATCTACCCACACTACCTTCGCGATCGACCGGTCGATCGCGATCGACGTAATGAGCACCCCTGCTCTACAAGGACCCGTCAAACCAACTGCCAGGTGACTCCAAGTTTTAGATAAGCAGATACACATACACTATCCACTCACTGACCTCACGTAGACTGTTTGTGTGACGGCTGCTTGTTCAGACAAGTTATGAGTTTGATCATGTCATCACTGATGTGATGGGAGATACTTAAAGAAGGGTATTGAAGTTAGCTATTGTGGTTGTTGATGATTGTAAATGAACTCTGTAAACGAACTCTTGTAAACAAACAAACATTTTTTTTATTTTAAACTTACCTGTTCTAAAGTAATTGATAGTTGTATTGTTATTGTGTCTCTGGCAGGAGAAAAGCTGAATATCGGCTTTACTACTCGAGCTACGCTCAACAGGCTCCTTGATGCAGGAGACATTACACCGCAGCAAGTGGAGAGGTTCCAACAGGCAGCACTGGCATTTCTTTTGAGCTCTGTGGAGTATGCCATGGAGAAACTACCCCTGCGAGAGCCCCTGCTCAAACATGCCATGTTTGTTGACGTCCAGCAGAGGACCGAGTGTGGTGTGGAAGATGCCTTGTACTTTGTTGACAGGTTAGGGTTGACAAGTTCTGATCATTTTGAATAGATTGTTAAGTTTGATAATCACATCTGAAAAACAAACCCTGCTGTTCCAGCTGCTGTAACTATATCTGATCAGTGCACATTGTGTTCTTTTTAGATTTGCTGAACTTCTCCCGTACCACGGACCTCAAGAGCATGACAAACTCAGCGAGGAGTTTCTGGATTACCAGTTCATGGACATTCCCATGCCACCAGACCCAGCCACATTCGACGTTGAGAGCTTTTGGGGGAACATGGCATCAGAGAAGAATAAGGTAATAATTATTCTGCACCCTTTGACATACTACACATTGACTTAATCAACTTGCTGCATAAGAAAATCCTTGAGTAATTAGGCTTCCTATGTACATTTTTCTAAGGTGAACGGGATGAGCAGATTTGGGAGGCTCTCTCATATTGTCAAATTGGTTTTGGTACTTCCGCATTCAAATGCTGATGCAGAACGAGTGTTCTCCGTGGTGGGGCTGAACAAAACCAAAACCCGTAACAGTCTGGCTCTTGATCCATCATGACGGTGAAGATGGCTGGCCTCGAGCCAGAATGTTTCAAGTGGGAGCCCCCTACCTCTGTTATTAAGGCATCAAAATCTGCCACAAACGCCTACAACACAGAGTTATGAACACCGCTTGTAAGGGTTGGGGTTGTTGTACTGCATAAGATGTTGTAACTTTATAGGTCACATGGTTGATTGACAGTGAAAAGAGTGATTAATATGTTACATGGTTGATTGACAATTAAAAGAGTGATTAATATGTTACATGGTTGATTGACAGTTAAAAGAGTTATTCTGATGTTACATGATTGATTTATTTATAGATAGATGATAATAAATATACTATATTTTTATTACTGTCTGAATTTGTCTTGTTTTATACAATTTTCCAATTGTTTTCATTTCTTGTGCTGGTTTATTATGATGTAAAATTGTAGGAAACTAGCAAAAAAATAATAAAAAAAAATAATAATTGGGTTGGAGATAGGGGCCGCTGCTGCCAAACGTGCTCAGTTTTGCGTCGCTCCACCGGCAAAAAATCTCACTCCAAAGTTTTGGTGAAACTTGGCAGCCCTGCTTAAAGCACAAAACAAGTGCCGAAAAAAAGCAACATATTCAGTTCACGGCACAAGTGTCTGCTGTGCAAATGTTCTGCTTATTGCTCGGGTGAGTTAAGTTTGTAGCTAACTGTTTGTTAGTGTTGTTTTTGGTTAGCCACGCTAGCTAGCAAACATTAGCTAGCATGTTTTATATTGTGATGTTGATACTGAACAGATTGTTTGAGTGTTTGTTTTCGGTTAGCCGTGCTAGCTAGCAAACATTAGCTAGCTTTGTTACTGTGGTCTTGTTACTTTCTAAAACAACTTGTGTTCCAACGTGTGATAGATTACAGAAATGTAATATGTTATTGTACTGAAAAACTGATTGTTATGTCGGTAAATATGTACAACCGTTTTTATTCCAATCTCATACTCATAAAATATTATTTTGCAGAGCAACACGTTGTTGGTGTGGACAGCTTCTCTAGGCTGTGTTGTTGGTGTGGACAGCTTCTCTAGGCTGTGTTGTTGGTGTGGACAGCTTCTCTAGGCTGTGTTGTTGGTGTGGACAGCTTCTCTAGGCTGTGGAAGTCCTTGCTCCCTGACATAACAAGCACCAAACCCCGGACAGATCTGTGCTGGGAGTGCCAGCGGAACAACTACCAAGTGTTCCGAAGTGCCAAACTGCCTCCTGCGAAGGGATGCCTAAGCAGGTGAACTACCTAATGGATGCAGGGTTGGCATCGTAAGGGCATCGAGTAAGGGCAGCAACGCAGTCATCATCTCAGAGTTGGACACATGTGGACCTTGTGACAACTGTGACAATTGCAGTGGGCAAAACAAGAACAACTATATGCTGTGGTACTATAAATACTTGACTGATTTCCACAGTTGTTTCAGCTTGCACACATATGCATATTAATCATGTGTGATTACAGGTCTTGTTGAAATTGTAATTCTTGTCTCTGATATGAACCGGACATTTTAAATAATGTTCGCCCATAATTTCAAACTTCCACTGACTTGCTGTTTGTTCAACGGTTCAAGAGAAAAGTGAAATTCCACCCAATTTTTTTTTTACTGAGGGGGAATGGAACATACCGTGGACTAACGCCCCACTGCCTAGACCAGACCTGGGCATTGTACGGCCCCCGGGCCGCATGCGTCCCTATGGCTGTCCCTGGCCGGCCCTGCGTGAGGTAAAACAATATTTTTTTCATAATAATAGAAATAACATGTAAATTAGTGTAGGCAAATGCGTCCAGTACAATTGCATTGCTTTTATTTTGAAGGCGACAATTTTTATTTTAAATTTACGTTTGTGCGTGCGTGACTATGTTACACATCTTCACTGTAATGTGCAGTTGGAGAGATGCTGAGGAGAGAAATGTCTGCTCGTTAAAAAGAGAAAGATTGATGCAGAGTGTAGGGTTTTTAACAAGACCAGGGGCCTCATTCATAGAAAGTACTTTGGATCAAATGTTGATCTTACCCGTGTCGTACGTAGAAAACCACGTCAACGTAGTGATTTATACAATTTCAACGTGAGTCAATTTGACCGTGGAAACGATCGTAGCTCTACGTCGAGTATTGACCTTGCGTTCTCCGGAGAAAAATCCAGTATAATTTAGCGCATTAGGCATGTTGAATATGTATGTATGTATGTATGTTTGTATGTATAATATATAACGCACTAGGCATGTTGAAGGGGAGATGGCGTTACCTTGACAGCTCCGGGGGGATATAAAGGAAGACTGTAATACAATCATAAACATCAGTTCAGTTTAAATCTTGAATTAAACTTATTTTCTCAGCTGATAACAACATCGTTAATTTTATCACAAGCCACTTTAGTTTCACTTTGCATGAATTACTGTAGGCAGTGCGGCTCACATGCCTGTAATAACTCTGCATAACCAGTAGGTAATGTGCGTACGTCAAGGTCAATACCCGACGTAGAGCTACGATCGTTTCCACGGTCAAATCGACTCAAGTTGAAACTGTATAAATCACTACGTTGACGTGGTTTTCAACATTTTATCCAAAGTACTTTCTATAAATGAGGTCCCTGATCACAAATATTATTCTGATTACAGTTTATACTGACTGGGAACAATATGATGATTGATGATTCTTAATGACAGGTAAGAAGAGTGTGTGTGTAAAACCACATGTTAGAAACAGAGCAGCCTGTAAAGGGTTAACTCTGTTCCAGGGAGGAGAGCTGTACTGGGAGGGGAGGAGCATCTCAACGTCAGGCAGCTGAAATGAAACTAAACTGTGTAGAGACATAAAGTGTATCGTGGACAAGGGCAGACTCTCTCAAACTTGTTAGAAATCGTCCTCAAACAGGCATCTATCACACATACAGTAGAAAGGACAGAGACATCTATCACTCATACAGTATAAAGGACAGAGACAGCGTCCACTCTCTCACAGAATCACAGACAGGTGAGTTGAGACTTACAATGACATGTCAAGATAAACTGTTGTGTAGTCTCTACCAGTTTGGTTTATAGACAGTTCAGCATGTAAAACATATTGATTTGGTTGAAGGACTATTTTCTATGTGATGTAGAATAATGTTATCATCATTAGTCGCTGTATAATCTCATAAGACAGTCTTGACAGCTCCATAGCTGAAACTATCGAGATCTGATTGATTCCAGGAAATGCTTTATGGTGTCACCTCTGGTCTCTCTAGATATGGCTTCCTCCAGCAGTCTCCTGTCTGAGGAGCAGTTCCTGTGTTCCATCTGTCTGGATGTGTTCACTGACCCAGTCTCTACTCCATGTGGACACAGCTTCTGCATGGCCTGTATCAGAGGATACTGGGACACCAGTGAATTGTGTCTGTGTCCGTTGTGTAAGGAAACGTTCTATGGAAGACCTGAGCTTCGCGTCAACACAACGCTTAGAGAGGTCGTAGAGAAATTCAAGACAATGAGAGTCAGGGCTGAAGACAAGTCCCCTGTCGAATCTGGACAAGTGTCCTGTGACGTCTGCACTGGGACGAAGCTCAAGGCTCTGAAGTCCTGCCTGGTGTGTCTGACCTCTTACTGTGAGACTCACCTGGAGCCTCATCAGAGAGTCGCAGGCTTAAAGAGACACAAGCTGATCGACCCTGTGGAGAACCTGGAAGACAGGATGTGTAAGAAGCACGACAGACTCCTGGAGCTGTTCTGTAGGAGTGATGAAATGTGTGTGTGTCAGTTCTGCACTGAGACAGACCACAAGACCCATGACACCGTCCTCATAGAGGAGGAGTATGGAGAGAGGAAGGCTCAGCTGGGGAAGACAGAGGCAGATGTTCAGCAGATGATCCAGGAGCGACTGCAGAAGGTTTCAGAGATCAAACACTCAGTAGATCTCAGTAAGAAATATGCACAGAGAGAGAAAGCAGACAGTGTACAGGTCTTCACTGCTCTGGTGGACTCCATGAAAAGAAGCCAGGCTGAGCTCCTTGACGTGATCGAGGAGAAGCAGAAAGCAGCAGAGAGGCGGGCTGAAGGGCTGATTAAAGAGCTGGAGCAGGAAATCACTGAGCTACAGAGGAGAAGCACTGAGCTGGAGCAGCTCTCACACACTGAGGACCACCTCCACCTCCTCCAGAGCTTCCCTTCCCTGTCCACCCCTCCACACACCAAGGACTGGTCTGAGGTCAGTGTTCACAGTGATCTCTACATGGGGACTGTGAGGAGAGCTGTGTCTCAGCTGGAGGAGACACTTACGAGCGAAGTGAAGAAGTTGTGCGATGTTGAGCTGAAGATGATTCAGCAGTATGCAGCGGACGTGACTCTGGACCCTGATACAGCAAGTCCATATCTCATTCTGTCTGACGATGGGAAACAAGTTAGACCTGGAGAGACAAGTAAGAATCTCCGTGATAACATAGGGAGGTTTTCCCAGTGTAACTGTGTTTTAGGAAAGGAGGGATTCTCCTCAGGGAGGTTTTACTATGAAGTGGAGGTGAAGGAGAAGACTGACTGGGCTGTAGGAGTGGCCAGAGAGTCCATCAACAGGAAGGGGAAGATCTCACTGAGCCCTAGGAATGGATACCGGACTGTCTGGTTGAGGAATGGAAATGAGTATGAGGCACTCGATGACCCTGATGTCCCCCTGTCCCTGAGAGAGAAGCCCCAGAAGGTGGGGGTGTTTGTGGATTACGAGGAGGGCCAGGTCTCCTTTTATGATGTGGAGGCCAGGTCTCTGATCTACTCTTTCACTGGCTGCACCTTCACTGAGAAACTCTATCCATTCTTCAGCCCTTACCTGAATGATGGTGGTAAAAACTCTGCCCCTCTGACCATCTCTCCTGTCAATCACGCTGACTGACCAAGCAGTAAAATAAGCATTTATATTCATCTTTATCTGTTGTCACTCATTAGGAAAGATTATGGTATATTTCCCCACACAGAGTAATTTCTGAGCTGGTTATGGTTTGTTATCATAATATTTTGTGCTCTCAGTGTGTCTGCTAGATGGTGAATATGCAGTAGCAATGTCAGATACAGTAAAATAGGTAAACATTACAATAATAACTAGCTAATAATGAAAATACAGTATGAGAGCATCTGATTTATAATAATTTGAACACCCAGAGAAGTCAAACAGTCTCATTGCCAAACTCCGTCCTGCACTCACTCTGGCAGATGCAGAGAAGCTCATCCACGCCTTTGTCTCCTCCAGACTGGACTACTGCAACGCACTCCTCATCGGGATTCCTAGCAGCTGCCTCCAGAAACTTCAATACATCCAGAACAGCGCTGCTAGGATCCTGATGAGGGTGCGCAAATATGATCACATCACCCCCATCCTCAAATCACTTCACTGGCTCCCCGTCTCCCTCAGAATTGAATTCAAGGTCTCCCTCCTCACCCACCAGTGCATCCATGGAACTGCCCCCCCCTACCTCAAGGAACTCCTCCATACCCCTCAGACCTCCTCACGCACCCTCCGTTCTACTGGCACCAACCTCCTCAAGACCCCCAGGACCAAGCTCCGCACGATGGGAGATCGGGCCTTCTGCTCGGCTGCTCCCAGGCTGTGGAATGCTCTCCCTGACCACCTAAGGGCACCACAGTCTGTGGATGCTTTTAAACGGGGCCTTAAAACCCACCTTTTTAATAGAGCCTTTTTTTAGCCTTTTAATTGAATGTTTTTATTGCTTTATCTACTGTGTTGTAAGCACTCTGAGATTTTATATGTAAAGTGCTTTTATAAATAAAATGCATCATCATCATGTATGTAGAGTCATGTGTTCAAGGCTGGGCTGTATCTGACATGTCTCTGCATGTGTGTGACGCAATTACACTTAACAGAATGTACGTTTGATAATAATGTTATTGATTTAATGGCTTGCAAAGGGTATCAGATATGATTAAACAGTTTAATAAGGGTGACTGTGATTGTAATATGATACACATCTTCTGTACGTGATGTTATAAGTTTGTCTACTGGTCCGGCCCTCAACAATAGTCCCGGTTTCTCATGTGGCCCATTGTGAAAATGAATTGCCCACCCCTGGCCTAGACAAACACTCTGTCCACTTAACCCTCACTGGTCCAGTCTCACAACCTAGTCCCACTATCTCGTCTCCTACCTTGAAGACAACAAAGCCAATGGTGAGGTTCTCTCCCTGCCCGATGCGCCTGTGGATCTTCATGTCTCGCTGCTGGAGGGAGATATGGACCTCATCTTCCTCCTTGGTTACGTCAAACAGGAACTGTACAGAGGACAGACATACTGTACAATATATACATGAGGACCAGGCACTGAGAGTGTAAAACTATTAAAACTAGTTAAGAAGATTACGAAGACCATGCTGGTGTGGGGTCAGTACCAGGGCCGCTTTAAGGGGGGGCTAGCTGGGGCGGTGGCACAGGGCCTCGCGCTTTGGAGGGCCTCCCGTGAGGCAGGGTAAAAAAAAAAACTGGCTGGCGAGGCCCTCCAAAGCGCCAGGCAAGGGACCATATTATAATTTTTGCCTTTAATACATTTCTAAATGTTCACACATGTGATAATCATAGTCAATCATATATCTAACATCTAGCATACCTGTAGACTGTGAGGACAGGGAGATTCTTAGCAACAGTCCTTATATAAAAAAAAGTAATTTCCCCCTATGACACCTTACGTGAAACGTGAATTTTGGGCGCGCGTTGACACTTGTTGTGCATAGTGACTGCTTAGTGCAACGGACAAAATGCCGAGGGAACGAGACCGAGGAAGAACATTTGAATCGGGTGCTGAAAAAATAAATAAAAACAAAAGAAAGGAAGGCTTCATGGCCTCGCTTAGAGGTTCGTTCGAAACATTTCTAAAAACAAGTGAGGCTCCCGTTAGCACCGAAGAAGTGGTGAGTAACATCTCTATTCATGTCAATAATGGCTTGTGCGTATTTAATGTTGGGTATGATGACTGCTTTATCCTAAATCATAATCCTTTACGAGTATAAAAGGTTTGAAATGAAACAAACATGGTTGTAAACTATCTAAATAAGTAGATATTCTACTGTATTGTCTATCAGCACAGCATGTGAGCGCATTTCTTGCAATATATCGGTGCGTGCGTGTCACGCGGTTATAATACCGGTAGTAGCCTACGTCATTATAAAAGGCCTCGCAAATCTGACTTCGCACAGGGCCTCGCATATCTCCCAAACGGCCCTGGTCAGTACCTGTGGGTTCTGTAGGAAGGTCTCTTTGTGGTTCAGGCAGCCTCCACAGCGATTGTTAAGAGACTCTGCTTGCTTGGCCCAGCTCCCAAAATGCACCACTTCACTCCATGTCTTCTGGATGCTGATCATGGAAGTGTTGATGAGACGGCACAAATATGTGTCTGTGAAGAACTTACACCAGTCTGAGAATGCCATCCTGTGGAGATATCACACATATACACACACATGCAAAGACGCACGCACACACACAACCAATTAATATAGACTATGTAGACAGACAGAAACACTCTCACACTGGCAAGATATTAGTTCAAATGTTATGATTACACTCACCAGAACTCTCCATCATCCTCGACTGTGATGCCAAACTTGTCCCTCTCCATGCTGTCAATCATCTGCCATTCCGCTGAGCTGAAGTGACAGAGAGGGGGAATAGGAGAGAGGGGAAATAGGGGAGAGGGGAGAGGATATGAGAGGATATGAGAGGAGGGAGACTGTGAAATGAAATATAGAGTGTATATGTTACGGTACATGTGGGAAGACAGTACATGTGGGAAAACTAGGGTTAGGGTTAGGTGCTACGGTTAGGGTTAGGGGTATGGTTAGGGTTAGGGATAGGATTAGGGTTAGGGTTAGACATGCCAGCATGTACCAAGTCGATGTAGCACCCTAGTTTTCCCACATGTACCGTCTTCCCACATGTACCGTAACATATATTCTACGTCAAGGGCGTAGGTTTGCATATGGACGGTATGGACATGTCCCTACCAACATTTTGGAGGTCAAAATTCATTTAACTGGAGTTACAATTACAATAAGTGTGATTTTGCAATTATCATACCACTGCTATTTTAAAACATTTGAGCTACTTTGGAAAGTCAATACATTTCTTAATGCATGTGATATAAACCCCCATCAGGTTTCAGGTGAACTGGTACAGTCATGGCTTCATTATAATCCAACTTTGAAAAGGGTCCTTTGTTTTGAGTGTGTCAAAGCATGCACCATAAAAATGACCACTTTGGAAAAAAAGAATGACCCTGCCTTCGGTACAAATGGTTTCAATAACTGGAAGAATGCTACAGGTAGCTTTAGTCGCCATCAAGACAGCAAAGCACACCATCATTAGAGTCAATGCACATGAGCAAGCTCCAGTTGACACACAGATATCAAGTGCATGGGCAAAAAAACTGGAAGAGGCAAGGCACTGTCTGGAGAAAGTAATGGGTAGTGTAAGGTATCTTGCTGGGCAGGGAGTAGCATTACATGAGGGACATGAAGGGAATGTGTACCACCTTGTGAAGTTCCTTGCAAATGATGACCCTGTTCTTTCCTCTTGGCTCACTCATTGCCAAGATTACGTCAGTCCACAGTGCCAAAAGTAATACTTGTGCTTGTTTGGTAACACAATTGTCCGAGACATTACAGCAACAATCAGGTCCTTACCAGTGGTTCAGTCTTCAATTATAATGGATGGCACTCAGGATATACAGGGAAAAGAGCAAATGTCTTTATGATTTTAGACATGTGGACCACGACCTGGTGCCACAGGAAGTCTTTGTGGGATTGTATGTGGGGTCAGGGGCCACTGGTGAGCAGTTAGCTGGCTCTATATGCGTTATGGTGCACACTGTATCAATCTGATAACACAAGCTGCTCGCAGTGCCTCTCCCTTAATACGTGATGCCTTGCAGTGGGTGCATGAACTTGGAACCCTTAGCAACCAGTCAGGAAAATTCTAGGGGATTTTGGCTGCACAAGCAATATCAGAGGGGCGTACAAAAACTAGTGTGGACAGTCCGTGGACACACTGTGAAGACAGTACTTTGTCAGTATGAAGCTGTGCTGTCTAGTTTGGAGGAAATGGCCTCAGTTGGTTCTGACTCTGGTACAAGGGCCAATGGCCTCCTGGACTGCAGCATCAGAAGTGTTGGGGGAGCTTGAGAGCTTAAATAAGTCATTACAAACAGCACTCCCAAACTGAGGAATGCAGGCTGCTGCTGAGTGTGTTGGCTCAACTCTTCAAAAAAAGAGGAAAAGTTTAAAGAAGTGTTAGAGAAGGCAGTGTCAGTGACAGAGTCCTTGGGTCTGGAGCAGATTCAAATCCCTCACCAAAGAAATCCTCCAAACAGATTCAGTGACAGGGCCAATCAGTATAATCAGCAGAGGAGTACTACAAGCTGCTGGACAGTCTGAAAGTTCAATTCAAAGAACGGTTCAACCAACCAGATTTGCAGGTCTTGAAAAGACTAGAGGATGTTCTCCTTACTGGGCAGATGGACGATATCATCTCCTCTAACCTTAACCCTAACCCTAAAGACTAGAGGATGTTCTCCTACTAACGCTAACCCTAACCCTAAAGACTAGAGGATGTTCTCCTGACTGGGCAGATGGACGATATCATCTCCTCTAACCCCAACCCTAACCCTAAAGACTAGAGGATGTTCTCCTGACTAACCCTAACCCTAACCCTAAAGACTAGAGGATGTTCTCCTGACTGGGCAGATGGACGATGTCATCGGACAGTATCCAGAGATAAACAGAGACAGTTTGGAGGTTCAGCTGCCAATGTTCCTCTTAGAGAATACCATCATGTCATCATCAGAATACCATCATGTCAAGTAGTGAAGCTGCAGATATCCTAAGAGAAATGCCAAGTGAGGTTAGAGGCTTATTTAATGAGGATGAGCAGCTGCTTAGGCTGTTATTGGTTGTCCGCTGAAGCTGAGCGAAGCGTTAGTGCTCAAAAGGCTCAAAACATGGTTAAGATGTCACAGCAGCGCCTTCATAATGTGGCTGTGTGCCATGTAGACCAAGAGGCCCTTGACCATCTGAAAGATATCTGCAAACATTGCTGACCCCTCCCTGTCCCTTGCTCTTTAGCTGTCTAGTTTTAGGTTTTGTAGTTTTAGTTTAGTTTTAGACTATCTTAGACTGTTTTAGGCTAGTTTTAGTTTTAGACTATGTAGTTTTAGTTTAGTTTTAGACTATGTAGACCAGGTTAGACCAGGTTTTGTATTGTATTTGTTTGTGGTGGATGTTGTTGTTGTATGCCTGTGAACAGGTCACACTTTAAAATGAGCCCTTGGGGCTCAATGCGTTTTTACCTGTATAAATAAAGGTGAAATAAAACAAATAAAAAAATAAAAACAGTTTGCATCTGTCAATGACAGACGTAGGCAGGTGTTTGGATTCTTTAAATAGACACCAATGAACAAAACAATGGGATTAGGAATGTAGAGTAGAAGACTGGAGAAATTAGAAAAACAAGGGATACTATTATATTTAACTGCCATACATATTACTTATGTATTTTTTGTTGTTGTTATTATTAATTTTACTTGAAATTCTAACTTGATGTTACTTATGTATTTTATTTTATGGATGTTGATTTGCTGTGATTTATGTGAGAACTTTATTTTATATTCAGTGTTGCACAGGTACCTTTTTGAGTGTGAATATATTAATAAATGTTGTTGTAGAAATATTGTTATACTTTCTGTTTATTTTAGTCTTTGATCCTTTTTATTTAGGATCCTTTTTATTTCAAAGTAAATACATATCTTAATGTAAATACATATCTTAATGTAAATACAGCATTTTTGCAGTGGTCACTGGTCACACACACACCCTCCATCTATACATTTTCATTAGAAAAATATAATTCCCTGCACTTGCGTTTTTCTTCACTTGCTCTGGTCCCTACCAATGTTGAGACCAAACCTACTCCCTTGTACTACGTAGATAGTAGATAGATAGTAGATAGATAGTAAGTAGATAGTAGATAGGTAGTAGGTAGATAGTAGATACTACGTAGATTACTGTTGCTGAATGACTTCCTCACCTGTCACTCCAGGCTCCATTCCACTCAGTCTTGCCCCAGGGGTTCCTCAAGCGTATCAGGGGGGTGGTCTTCTTTTGGAAGAAAGACAGCCGTACCTTCTTCACCGCTGTCACTGAGTACGCATGTCCCTTCACCAGGCCACACGCCATACGCGACTCAATCTCACATGGTGACGCCTGACAGAGTGACAGTCAGTCTACTTAAGCAATGATGCCAGAGAGTGATTTATCATTAGTATTGTCACAGTTAGGGAGAGTTAGGCACCACACACTGTGACAATATTGACTAAATCATATCAATATTGACTATTAAATCATGGCCTCATGGTTACACAACAAATCCAAAGATTTTGACAAGAAAACAATATTTAAAGATTTTTTTTTGTGATGTGATTCTGGTGGTTTCTGCCCTGGGCTGAAACATATAGTTCCCCTAACTACAAACGTTGTCAAGGGAAGAAGATACACAAATCTACTTAGGAATATTATAATAGGTGATTTAACCGTGACATTAGCATTATTAAATCACAACTTTGACACCTCTCAGCCAATCACAATGCTTATTTTCATCAACGTGTTGTATAATGTGTTAATCATCTAGTGTCGAGGTATGTGCTGCTGTAGTGAAGACCTAGGGCTCCAATTCGCATGTGCAAAAAAATGCCAAAAGGTGAGAAAAGTCGGCCAATCTTAACCGTAGACTAATATTTCATGCTGTGGAGTATTCTGCGGCATTAAGTATGTTTTGCTCCGCTCAATAAGCACTATTTACTTAAGCAAGTTGGAGCACTTAGAGAACAGAAGCAGAAAAAAACTGTAAAGAGACGACAGACCTCAATGGAGCTACAGATTATTCCCCCATTGTCGTAGACTTTGAGCAGATCTTCAAAGAGTTTGTCCTGTTTTTCCTGGTCAGAATGGAAAGCCTCTGCCTGTAGGTTGATGGCCTCTGCAACAGCTCCACTGAAATCCACCACCGCATCCCCTGTGTGGCCCCTGTCCAACGACTCATAGCAACCAGAGAGCCTGGAGACACAGAGGGAGCAGCCAGAGAAGTTTGGGTCAGGAAGAGATACAGAGATCAGAGAGCACACAATGGACTGAAGCCTAAGGCCTGGACCACACCGTGGACGTCAAGCTCAGTAGCGCGTGTGCGTTTCATTTTGGTGCCCATGTTAACGGGTTAGAGTAGCCATGTTAACGGGTTAGAGTAGCCATGTTAACGGGTTAGAGTAGCCATGTTAACGGGTTAGAGTAGCCGCACAGCTCATGTGAGACGCGTGTCTCAAGCGTGTCTGGTGCTGGCTGCCGCGGCACGCCATCTAGATCTTCTATAATTCTAACTGGATAGTACTTCGTTTCCAATCATAGTTAGCTAGATTACTTACTTAGCTAGCTTACTTTTACTTATCAAATGTACATTTTGTGATATAGAGACAGTGCACAGACACACCGTCTCCTCTCAGCTGTCCTGCATCGCGCATAGCCCGCAGCGCAGAGAGCATGTCTAATTGAGTCAACTGGTATTATGCTTATCACCAAGTTCTCCCATACTGTGCTTATGTGCTAGTATAGTATGTTTATATCAACGGTAATCGAGTGCTTTAGTTGGCGAGCGAACTCTTGCACTGGTAATACCAGTTGACTTGAACGGACGGGCGCGCGGGACCGCCACACACCACATATATCTTTCAAAAAGCATGGACAGTAGCTGGACAAAAACTTGTGCAAACTTTTTAAACATGTCTGTAATGGTTAATTCCAGTGGCGGCTGGTGATAACAATTTTGGGTGGGGCACAGGTTATACGGGCATGCTCCACGGGGAAGAATATCAACTTTAAAATCTGGATTTTAACATGAGAATATATATATAACTTAATTATTTTTATATATTATATTATATATTATATATTTTAACTTATTAAAGGGCAAACTGCAAACACAACAAAAATATAATGCACAACTGACAAATCAACTGGAATAGTCTTTGTTAGCAGAGTAGACCTAATGTTAACAGAATGGACTTATACCCTTTGTCTATCTGTGCAGCAGTAAGGTGAATAATTCTAGCAGCTCAAATGGATTGTACTGTCCAGACAGTTGTCTTGTTTAGCCATTCAACTAGGCATTATTTGTTCAATGGAGAAAGACATGGAACACAATGCAATTGTGATAATAAATGTGTTCTTTGTTACTTCTTTAATTAAATTAAAGTGTACCTTTCTATTATCATACAATATTTCCTTGAACATGTAAACTCTATAATCATACAGTTGTCTTTCTATTAGTTGTCTCTGTCATACTGAACTGTTTGTTATCATCCTGAACTATCTCTGTTGCTCACCTCACCTCAGTTCTGTCTCTATTGCTCTCCTCTCCTGTTGTCTGTCTCTCTGTTGCTGTCCTGTTGTCTCTCTGTTGCTCTCCTCTCCTTGTTGTCTGTCTCTCTGTTGCTGTCCTGTTGTCTGTCTCTCTGTTGCTGTCCTGTTGTCTGTCTCTCTGTTGCTCTCCTCTCCTTGTTGTCTGTCTCTCTGTTGCTCTCCTCTCCTTGTTGTCTGTCTCTCTGTTGCTCTCCTCTCCTTGTTGTCTGTCTCTCTGTTGCTCTCCTCTCCTTGTTGGTCTGTCTCTCTGTTGGTCTCCTCTCCTTGTTGTCTGTCTCTCTGTTGCTCTCCTCTCCTTGTTGTCTGTCTCTGTTGTTAAGTCGTGACGTGTTTCCGGGTCCAAAGTTGGCTGAGGCGCTGTCTTCGAAATGCCGCAATAATAATAATAATAAATTATATTTATATAGCGCTTTTCCGAGGCTCAAATACCCTGACAATATGGGGAAAACGGCAAAGTGCTGTGTCCCTTGTTGTATGAATAGATCCGAGTCTAAAACACGATTGAACTGTCATTCTACCGCTGTAGTACACTGGTATTCTGGTGCGGAGAATTTCTGGTTTGGAGCCGGAAATTGCAAAACGTCACGTTTGACGTCAGACTTAACAACCGGATATTCAGGGCTCTCAAGTCTCATTTTTTTATTTTTACTACCCCTAGTGGTAGTGGCCCTAGGCTGCAGCCTAGGTAAGCCTATAATCTGCGCATGCTCAGGGCGCATTTTTCTGCGCCCCGACCGGGGAATAGGAGACAGCCAATTGGAGCGCTGCTACAGCTCACGTGTAAGCCAAAAGTATTTGGCCTGCCATTGACTGCCATTCGGCCGGCATTCGGCCTACAAAACTTAGATGTTCAGAGTATAAATGAAAATAAGGATTGCAAAGATAATTAAAGAGAAGTGTCAAACAAAACAGGAGCATTCTCTATCGCGTCTTGGTAAGAGGAAGTGAGGTCACAGACTGTCTTCCTGCCCCGGCCACTCCTCCAGGTGAATCACCTGCCTGTTTATATCCCACTCCGGCCACTAGATGGGGTTGACTCAAACAAAAAGTATATGAGACAATACAAACAGAAAAATAATAATTTTGGCTCCTGTCAAAATGTAAACTGTCAAAAACTGCAATGTGTCTTAGGTTATGTATCAAACAAGGGTTAGTGGGTTAGTGTACAAGCACAAACAAGAGGAGCTTTTTGGTCATTTACATAATGGTAAGTAAGTAAGTAAGCAAGTAAGTAAGTAAGTATATGGTATATGGAACCATATATGGAAATGGTATACACGCTGCCATCTCCATTCGGAGTCGGAGTTCTGCTGCGCTGATCACAGGCAGGAGAATGAACCTGCAGGAGGAGGTGCCTGCCGCGGGTGAGACATATGAATGAGTGCTTTGGTTTAGGTCAACGGTACGCAGCTTTGGTTTAGGTCAACGGTACGCAGCTTTGGTTCAGGTCAACGGTATGCAGCTTTGGTTTAGGTCAACGGTACGCAGCTTTGGTTCAGGTCAACGGTACGCAGTAAGGGTGGACAGCTGCCATGTGCAGGCGGATAGTGCTCCTGATGCAAAGTGTTCTCCCAGCTGGGCTGGCGAGCACAGTAGGGTGAGAGGTAGGGTGCACGGTAGGGTGAGAGGTAGGGTGAGAGGTAGGGTGCACGGTAGGGTGAGAGGTAGGGTGCACGGTAGGGTGCACGGTAGGGTGAACGGTAGGGTGCACGGTAGGGTGAACGGTAGGGTGAATGGTAGGGTGAATGGTAGGGTGAGCGGTAGGGTGAACAGTAGGGTGCACGGTAGGGTGAACGGTGCAGTGAACAGAATGGCAGCATGGGAGCTGAACCCACCATGTTCCACCGGTTGCGACTAGAGCTGATGCTGCTCATCGTAGAGCTGACTCTGCGCATCGTGGATGACCACTCGTCTAGTCTCTGAATGAACTTAGCGTCTGACTGTCTGACCTGCTGAACCAGACTCCTGCTAAGCTCCTGATCCTCCTGCGCAATATCCATGAGTCTTCTCTTCAGTCTCTCTCTCCTGTAGCCACCCAGGGCAGCGTTGAGTCTCCGGTGCCGATCGTCCTCACTCTCTGCAGAGGCGGCATCTGCCACTCCGTCCTTGACCGCTGTAGACCCAGCGCCAGCCTCTCCAACAAATCCAAGGACTCTATACCCATGGGTAGCGGTCAAGTAGCAGGGCATCCACACCAATGGCCTCACAGAGTTCGAAATACAGCAAGTATACAACACTCGTCCTCGCCTCTCCAACTTCCATTCTGACACTACCTCCTACAGTACCTCTGCCAGGTGTATGCTTGTGTGCTGTTCATAAATGGGGCGAGTTTCAGGACGTGGCTTTGCATGTTCCAGTGGCAGTTGGGTGTGATAGTGCGCCGTTACTGTTAAATAACTCTCTGTGGCCCTAGACGTCCACCCATTGGTCGTTAGAGTGATAGCAGGTGCCTTGGATAAGTCGTGGACAACTGTAGTTTGTACTTTCTTATAAAGGTCTGGTATGACTTCCTGGCTGAAATGTGGACGAGAGGGAACTAAGTGACGAGGCTTCATTACATTCAAGGTGTCTCTAAATCCTGTGTTCTCGACCACGAAGTATGGTTGCATGTCCGCTGCTATAAAAACACCTATTGTTATGTTTGTTGTTTCCAGTATTCCTAACTAGGAATAAACAGGCAGGGGTTTCTTAACTGGCTTTTAATAACACGTTGCACATCCGTCTTCCAGACACTCTGTCGCTCTCACCCCGGTCCCCCGGTCCGGGTACAACAACATAGGGCGGAACCAATGTTATGTACTATAATAACAACACATCTTCCCTTCTTTCAAAACAAAACAACTTGTTCTTTTCTTGTAGTCATATAACAAAACATTAGTTTCTGACTGTTCTTAAATCTGTGCATTCCAATAATAAACCTGCATTTCAAACATGAACCTATGCATTCAAATAATAAGCATATGTATCACATATCTCTTTACAAACTTTTTTTTTCCACAAACATTTTCATTTACATTTAACTCTCAACAATAAGTGTCCTCTTTTCTTTACTCTGTCTCATGCCCACAGTCCACATGGTTTTTAGCACTGTGCAATAAGTCTCTCAGGAGGTTTAACAGTCCTTTTAGGCCTGCAACAGGTCTCAGAGGGTGTGCTGCCCCCCTTTGGCATGACGGAGTCACTGCGGTCCGGAGAACTCTGACCAAACTGCTCACTCCTGGGAGCATCTAACACTTCTGCAGTGCTTTGTTGTTGAGAATCTGTCTCTGGGACCGTTACCTGTGGTCTTAGATCCACACGATTTCGTCTCAGAGCTGCACCATGGTCTGTCCGGATCAGGTATGAGCGTGGTGCAACTTCTCTTTGCACGCATCCTCCTTGCCTCCATGTGCCTTTTGCGTGATCCAGGATACGGATTGTATCGCCTGGCTTGAGGCTTGGTAAGCGTTTTGCCTTCTTGTCATGTTGCAACTTGTGTTTCTCTTTTTGTTCTTGTTTCCTTGTCCTCATTGTGTGCGCTCCTACAGGTGTCAACAGGTTCTCATGGATAGGAAGGTTAGTGCGTAAGCGTCTTCCCATCAGCATCTGGGCTGGGGACAAACCATTTTCCAAAGGGGCACTCCTGTATACCATCAGACTCCTCTGGAACTCCTCCTGTCCATCTTGAGCCTTCTTCATGAGAGCCTTGACAACCTTGACTGAACTCTCTGCGAGCCCATTGGATCTCGGGTAGTTAGGGCTTGAGGTGGCATGGTGAAAACCCCAGTCCTCTGCAAAACCAGCAAACTCGCTGCTGGAAAACTGTGGCCCGTTATCTGAAAACACCTCACAGGGAACTCCATGTCTCGCAAAGACTGTTTTAAGGTAGGCTATGACTGTTCTGCTGGATGTTGACTGCAGTGTTGCAACTTCCGGGTAGTTGGAGAAGTAATCTGTGACTACAATGTTGCTTTTACCGTTACAGTCAAACAAATCCACTCCGACCTTCTGGTACGGGCGATCAGGTACAGGGTGGGGCATGAGCGGCTCTGCTTGTTGTTTGGACCTGTAGGTGAGACATATTTCACATGCAGCTGTGGTGTGGCTGATGTCTTGGTTGAGCCTTGGCCAGTACATTACTTCACGCGCTCTACGTTTACATTTTTCCTCACCCAAATGTCCCTCATGCACTTTCTGCAGCATTTCCTTGCGCATGGATGACGGGATGACAAACCTGCTTCCTTTGAAGACAATGTCCTTAGCAACTGAGAGCTCTGATCTGCATGCCCAGTAATCTTGGATCTGGCTTGGGCAATCACGCTTTTGCACAGGCCACCCTTTCAGTATGGTCTTCTTGAGCTCTTTCAGTGTCTCGTCTA
The DNA here is from genome assembly GCF_963989245.1 of Nansenia antarctica. NCBI lineage: Eukaryota > Metazoa > Chordata > Actinopteri > Argentiniformes > Microstomatidae > Nansenia > Nansenia antarctica. The sequence continues at coordinate 18,251,585 of NC_137693.1, forward strand.
GTTCAGTTGCTTTCCTGATCTTCTCTGTCCGCTCCGCAGACACAGGAAGTGATGTGATAATCATGTCAACATAGGCTTCTATTTCGACGCTTTTCTGTTCATTTGGACTTTCCATCTTGTTGACTGCGCGTGAGAGCGTGTCAGCAGCAAACATGAATTTTCCTGGTGTATAGACCATTCTCACGTCATATTTCTGCAGTCTGATTGACAGTCGCTGAATCCTCAGAGGACAATCATTGAGGGGCTTGGACATTATTGATACTAGGGGCTTGTGGTCTGTTTCCACTTCAAAAGCCTTTCCATATATGTACTGATGGAAACGTTCACATGCATATGTGCTGGCTAAAAGTTCCTTCTCTATTTGTGCGTATCTAACTTCAGCACTTGTCAATGCACGAGACGCGTAGGCTACGGGCTGCCAGCTGTTGTCATACATCTGTAGCAGTACTGCCCCTAGGCCGTACTGAGAAGCATCTGCCGAGATCCTAGTGCTCCGTTCTGGGTCATAAAACTTGAGCACTGGCTCCTTGGTTAAGATCTCCTTCAGCTTATGGAAGCACTCTTCCTGCTCATGGGACCATTCCCACTCGTTCTTCTGCTCTAGAAGCCATCTGAGTGGTGCTGACTGGGCAGACAACTGGGGGATAAATTTAGCCAAATATGTGACCATTCCCAGAAATCTCCTCACCTCTTCTTTGTTCTGTGGACGTTCCATGTTCATTATGGCTGACGTCTTCCTTGGATCTGGCTTGACACCTTGCTCTGAAATCACATCTCCCACAAAGGTAAGGCTTTTCACTGCAAACTCACACTTGTTCTGGTTTAATTTCAGATTGGACTTGCGTGTCAGATCCAGTACTTCCCTCAGCCGTGCATCATGTTCTTCTCTTGTGGATCCCCACACGATGATGTCATCCATCATGGTCTCCACTCCCTCTATGTGCTCATAGATCATATGGATTGTTTTATGGTAAACTTCTGGCGCAGACAGAATACCGTAAGGTAAACGCAGAAAGCGAAACCGTCCTTCTGGTGTGTTGAACGTGCATAGTTTTGAGCTTGCCTCATCAAGCTTCATCTGCCAGAAGCCTGTTGACGCATCCAGCTTGCTAAACCATTTAGCACCAGCAAACTGTGACATGATCTCTTCTCTTGTTGGTAGCTTGAAATGCTCACGCTTTATAGCCCTGTTTAGATCCCGTGGATCAAGACATATGCGTAGAGCTCCACTTGGCTTCAGCACAACCACTAGTGAGCTCACCCAATCTGTTGGCTCGTCTATTTTCTTTATGACGCCCATCTTTTCCATGCGTGCTAGCTCTTCTTTGAGTTTGTCTCTCAGTGCAAATGGAATCTTTCTGCACGCATGAACTACAGGAGTCACTGTGTCATCCACACATATCTTGTGCTCACCAGGCAAGCATCCTAGTCCCTCAAAGACATCTTTGTTCTCCTGCATAATTGCGTTGTGGTCTGTGCTAGTCTGGGAATTCACTACAAACACCCTTCTCACTAAGTCAAGCTTTTCACAGGTACTCAGACCTAGGATTGGCTGTACGCTCTTCTCTACTATGAGCACCTGTGTCTTTAACTGCTGTCCCTTGTGCTTTAGAGTCACTATACAACAACCTTTAATTGGAACTGTCTCTCCTGTATAGCCTGTCACTTTTACTTTCACCGGGTGTATTTTGCTCTTAACTGTGAGGGTCTTGTAATCATGTATGGACATAAGGTTGACTTGTGCACCAGTGTCTATCTTGAATGGAATTATGGTCTCATTCACAGTTAATGGGACTAACCATTTGCACGCATCTGCTGTGCTAGACTGTACTGAGTCAACCAAGAACTCCTCTGGCTCTTCTTCCACTGTGTCCACTTTCATCCCTGAAGCCTCAGCTTTGCAATACCTCCCAAAGTGGTTATCCTTCCCACACTTGTGGCAGACTTTTCCATAAGCAGGACATGACCTAGGCATATGCTTGCCTCCACATCTTCCACATCTACTGTTTGGACTCTTGGGACTTTGCTCTGTAGGCTTTTGCTTTCCAAACTGTTTTGGGCGCTGTCCCTCTCTTTTCACGGCATGCACTGCTGCCGACTCATCCATGCGCAGCTCCTTTGCTTGTGCGCGAGTGGTTTCTGCTGCTCTGCACATGTGAACTGTTTTCTCTAGCGTTAAATCACTTTCACGTAGTAATCTTTCTCTAAGCCCATTATCAGGAATCCCACACACTATTCGATCTCTGACTAATGAGTTTCTTAAATCTCCGAATTCACATGACTTGCTCAAAGTAAGTATTTCAGTTAAGTACTGATCAAAACTCTCACCTGTCTTCTGAGCGGCAGAGAAGAACTTATATCTCTCAAAAGTGACATTTTTACGGGGCACAAAGTACTCCTCGAACTTTGTCACTAGCTCAGTCAATGTTAAATTTCCCTCATCTATTTGAAAGGTGTTGTAAATGTCCAATGCATCTTCTCCTATTACATGCAAAAATATAGACGCTTTTAGCTTTTCATCTCCTCCCCCCGCCCCGCTCGCGGCCAAGTAAATATTAAATCTCTGCTTGAATCTCTTCCAATTATCAGCAAGATTGCCACTGAACTGCATGGGTGTGGGAGGACTGAGTTTATCCATGATGGGGAACACTACGTGCAGGATTTTCTTGGTCTCCTTGTTGATTGTTCGAATCGTTTTCACTCACGGTAGCTTGATCACTGTCACTTCCACTCTCGCTAGACATGCTCGCGTGACGCTCCTCTTGCTAGCAGTCCGCAGATGTGTGCTTTCGGAATCCAGCACATTCCTTTTTCATAAGTCGATGAACTCCGCGTTGCCAGTCCCATTATCTGACACCATGTTATGTTTGTTGTTTCCAGTATTCCTAACTAGGAATAAACAGGCAGGGGTTTCTTAACTGGCTTTTAATAACACGTTGCACATCCGTCTTCCAGACACTCTGTCGCTCTCACCCCGGTCCCCCGGTCCGGGTACAACAACATAGGGCGGAACCAATGTTATGTACTATAATAACAACACACCTATGGCGTTTGTTATGGCATTGGCCCGGTCTGAATTGTTAGCGAGTGGTGGTTGCTTAAATGCAATGGGCAGCTGGGTTTGCACTTCACTCTTTATTTTTTACACATTATTTTATACACACCGGAGATTACTTAAAATAAAATAAAACGTTTTGCACGTGCAGTACAACGCTGTATTCTATTAACCGAGCGGCCCGTACCGAAGATTTTCGGTACGAATACGTGAACCGTTACACTTCTACAATATACCTTTTGTGATTTCGGCTGGCTTGTGTGGGTAGTCTTTCTGCTGGCTTGTGTGGGTAGTCTTTCTGCTGGCTTGTGTGGTTAGTCTTTCCCTATCACCGAGGCACCTTCCTCCGAGGGATAATGCTCCCGGAATCTCTCCAATATGTCGCTGTACTTGCTACGCACCGACTCCCAATCAATGTTTTCGGCCACGTTGATCGCCCTGTACTCCTGTGTTACTTTGAGTAACAGATCCACCCAGTGGTGTAGTCTACGTGATACGCAGGACTACGCCGTATACCCACTAGGAAAGACCAAGGATTTGCGTATACCCACTAGAAAATGCGCGAGGATACGTAACGGCGTTTTGTGACAGAACTTTCACACTTTTATTCATAAAATTCACCCCGTCTGTGTTACGAAGCACTTACTTCGAACTTTCTGACATGTTTGTTATCGCATAACCAGTCGTTCAGAATGCTGGTCTCAGTATTTCCCCTACAGTTGCCTTGGGGTGGGCGGGCCAGACCTCCACACACAGCTTCAGAGCTGGAGAATGGTTTGGTTTGTTTTGATTTTGCGTGAGTGTGCGCGCGACGCGAGAGAGTTTTTGCAGGGTGAAAGCTCTGCAGAAGAAAGTAAGCAAGTTGAAACCTTAGCAAATATACATTACTGAGTGTTCTGACAGAGAAAGTTGATTCAAATTAGTCGTTATTATTGTGACTAGAAAGTGTCTGACTATAGTTCCATAGTGTAAATAGTGTCAAAGAACTAGCAAGCTAGCTAGCTCAGAGGTGATGAGGTGGTCTGCTTGCACACTTGCCAGATAAAGAGCTAACTGGAGGCACTTTATTATTTTACTTAAAGTAGATATACAATCTTTCTTATTCTGCTAGAATTGGGCTTTATGGTAATACCATAATGGTATATTTACAGTACATGGACAGTTGATTGAAGCATTGGAACAAACCCTCACTCATTGGAAATGAGCTGTGTTTTTTGTAGTTGGACATACGATTTTCTTACAGGTGAGAGAGTAAGTAAAGACAGTATCTGACTCTATTGCCCACAGCAACCCAATATTCAATTAGAATGATGTTATGATCTGATATGAATTCAATGTATACCTCTTATTAAATTATAAATACTCTGGTTGTTATATTTTTCTTTTGGTTGACAGCAAAAGAGGGAGAGAGGAGGATAGAGAGGGAGAGAATGAGAGAGAGCAGGATGGTGTCGGCACACCAGAGAGAGAGAGAGAGAGAGAGAGCAATTGAACCAGGTGAGAAAGTGGACATGTAGTCAAGACCACATAAGTAGCCTTGAGAACCGATGGTTCTCGAGCCTAACGGCCCTTAGGGGGCAGGAGCCTATCTCCTGTTTCTGTAGCGTGAGGCAGCTTGATGTACAAGTACAGTCCATGCCACCCCCCACCCCCCCCCAAGGCAGCAAACACTGGTGTAGATGCATACTTTATATAAGTGAGTGTGGTGGTGCTTATGGGGTGTCGCTACGGGACAGGTGTCGCTCTGACTGGGAGGGCAAAATCACAGTATACCCACTAGAAAAAACTAGACTACACCACTGGATCCACCTCATCGTTGGTCCAAACAAAGGTAGTACTTTTCACCATTGCTGTAAAGTTCTTCATTTCTGCAATCAGAATGGAGTGGAGAATGTTTTGTTGTGCTTCCTGGTTTAGTATCAACACATGCATGCCCAGTGTGATGTAGTGACGTGCTTCTAGGTCTTAGGTCATTTCCTGGGTCTACCAGTACACGCATGCCTAGTGTACTTGAATGATCCTGTGATACGCAATTCTGTGTGGCTGGAGAATCTTTGCGCGACAATGTGAAAACGCTCGTGAGGCTGGAGATCAGATCGGCACTGAAATCGCGTATCGACGTTGTGTAGCCATGCTCTTAATGTAATACTGACTTGGCATAGGCTTTCTCCAGGAGGGCACTCCAGAACTCATTGTTCTTGTTTGAGTGGCAGTAAATGAGCTCTCCATTGATGGTGGGCAGGCGGTCGTCCACCACCACGTCCGTCCACTCTCCAAACACCCAGAACTGGAAGTGGAATATGCCAGCGTAGCTGTCAGGATGCTTTGGGTCCCATTCCTGCTCTTTCCAATCAGGGATTACCTGTAAACACATAAGGCGAATTACACATCAAGCCATGATGTGGAGAATGCAGTTAGATAGAGCAGACAACAGAAGAGAAATAACAAAAATACCTCAGTTATGTCAGTGTGATGCCCAAGCATCTGAAGTGCTGAGCAATGAAATGTCTTTTGTCAGGAAAGCAAAGTGTTGCCATTGACATTCATATAGTGAATCTAGTGTGAAAACATGCGAGATGTCTGACCCAATTACTCTCACTAAATGGGACAGTCTTACTTTTACTGTTCATGTTTTAATGTAATCTAAATTGTGGGTCAGGTATCAACTGTACAGAATGACACATAAGCAGTAGTGAACATCACACCCATATACTTCACATACATTGTATGTGTGTTACCAAACATAATGTATTTTCTTTACTAAGAGATTCTCCTCCTCTTCTCACACTCGTCTCCAGGCAGACTGTGGTCAGACCAGAGGAAACCAGACTCACCTTCTGCCAGAGGTTTGGCTTCAGGGCCAGACAGGAGCACGCTGCCACAAACCAGCAGTTACCCACAAGCCCCTGGTTGAGGTCATGGGAGCTGATGCCCTCCACAAACAGATGTGGCTCATCGCTGATTTCCTGTGACAATGAAAGGAGTGAGGGAACAGTAGGTGTTCATTTTGTTGATACGTGTTAAGATATTCCTTATACTATAGTACCCTATGTCAATATCAGAGAGAATATGAATAATAATAATATAATAATAATTAATTAATAAAAACATATTTTTGTGAATTCAAACAAAAGCCAATGTGTCTCGTATGTCAAGAGTCATTGGCAGTTTTAAAAGAATATAACCTTCAGAGGCATTTCGAAAGAAGCATTTTCGAAGAAGCAAGAAGAGTATTATGGAAACATGGACGTGTCGTTGATGCACCGTTCCACTTGTGAGAACATGTCCTGTCCAGTAGTTGTTTGGTGTCCAGTAGTTGTTGTACTTTTAGATCCAACATTCCTCAGTGATGAATATGGAAATCTTGGAAGTGTCGTCCTGTCTGTACTCTCATTAGCAGCCAGTGAATAAACACATTCCTTGGCTTTAGTTTTTAGCATCTCCCTCACACTGGCTGTTGATGCGAGTGAACATGTTTTTCTGTTGAAGGTTGTGTTTTAATTCTTTGACTTTTTGTTGAACTAAAAATCAAGCAGAATAGGCTTAAGACTTGGCATTGTAGTCCTTATTGTTGTATTCAAGTTTCCACAGTAAGCCATAGAGAGATACAGCTTGCATTGACTACTTTGCTTTATCAAACAGTTTTTCTGAAAACCAAAGACAAAAGTAGTGTGATCCAAATGTGTTTTGTTTAACTGTGCAGTTATTTTATTTAAAAAAAAGCATTTGATAAATACTATTTTGCTTGGTTAATTAATGCTGGTAACAAAGACCCTATTTGTTATTTTGTTACAGACAAAAGTACGCTACTGTGATGTGGTTTGTTTAATTATGCAGTTATCATTTTATACAAAAACATTGTTTCAGCACTTAGACTATTTAGCTTTATTAATCAGTTTTGCCGGTAAGAATTACCCACAAACATGGAAAAAGCATAATATTTTATGGTTATTTGATCATATCTGTGCATCAATGCCATGTTTTAAAAATGTAATACAGTTACTAGCCTACTTCTTCTCCTATTTCTTTGATAACAAATAAAAAATTCATTGTACTAAATGCCTGGCCCCAGATTTTATTCACAAACCTCAGCCTGGCCCTCAATAAGTTTGAATTTGACACCCCTGCTATAGTAGAATGCTGGTAGGACTTTTTAGGTCCATGATGAAGGGAGATAATTTATTTCTAAAACAATAGTCACCAGGTTAGGTAGATCTGGCTTAGAGCACGTTTTCTTATAACATTAGTTGAAATTCTCTGGAGGTGTTGTTCTGTTATCATTAAGAATCATATCGTTCTTTCTCATCATTAAGAAATGTATTTCTCTTCTTGTCCCACCAACTCTTGGGTCATCAGAACACTGAGACAGGAATATGTTAAATAGAGGTCTACCTCTGTGTCTCGGTCCTATATGGGAACAGCAACAAACTTAGCCATACTACCTGACAGTAAATGATGCGCACACATCACACACTTACTATACAAAGCTACTACCACTTGCAAGAACCACCATGGTGTGGCAGGGCCACCTCCTTATATTCTACAGCTTAACCTCAGACAACCTCTAAACATATATGAACCTTTGAAATACTATTTTATTTTTCCTCAAGTAACCTCTCAACAGAAGTTAACCTTTGAAATACTCTGTCACAGAATATGAGCCTATAAAATCTAGCAAACAATGGTCTCGTAGAATTCAGTCAAACTGTGCACAGTACTGTAAGTCTCACAGTGATCTGCCCATCTCGAATGAGTGATAAATACACAGCAAAATCCATACAAACATGTCTCTGTAAGAGCAGTCTCAGTCATCCAGGTGAGTCAAAATCGAATAGTAAAGTATCTTTAACTCACCTGTGGTCTCTTCCATTCTACAACACCAGGAGGAGGTTTCTTGAAGAACAGAGATGCGTTGGTGACTGGAAACTCAGGGTCCTCAAAGAGTTTCTTGTCCTTAAGACATTCCTTCTTTAGGTCCACGTAACACTGTTTTTTGTAATGAGTTGCTGAGGAGAACATTATTGTTCAGACTCTGGAACCTCAACTGCGAACTGACCACAGAATAAGACTTCATGTTATTTATAGGCAGAGGGGGAGGCTGGTGGAGTGAGAAATCAGAGGATGGGCTCATTGCAAGAGGATCTATGATTTTTGACTTTTAACCTTGGATGTGTTGACATACCGTAATACACCCTATAAATCCTTGTATGTCAAATCTTGTTAAAAAAAGTAAATTTCATATAAACAAACTCCCTCAGGGCAAGAGTCTGATATGGTTTTAGGATGAAACACAGTATTACTGTATCTTAATAGTAAACTTTCAGAGTATTGGTCAACCATGCATTCACTGTACTCTGACCAGTCTGAACATTCACAAACATGACCTTGAATAATATGGAACAATCCTATGGGTGCCAAGTTTGTTACAAAACAAACAGACATTTAAACTGAACAGATAGATGGTCTTCCTGCTAGGCTCTAGGCCTGCCACACCTCCACCAGTGCCTACTGGTTAGCTGCAGGGTCATCAGCTAGGGACCATCACTCACAGATGATTCGCCCCTTAACCCAGAACATCTCCTGGTGGTGGGGCAGTGAATAGGGATGTCTCCCTGACACTCCCTACAGCTAACCATCTTCAGGAGTTGCTTGCTCCCCGTGCCTTATCTCGCCTTCTCAGCCAGAGCCAAAAGCTTGCCTTCTTCGTCTCCTCCGATATCGTCCTGGTTGCCTTGTGCAGTCTGGCACCCCGTAGCCCTAGGTCCTTTAGCAGAAGCGTTGTTGAGTCCCTGGTGCCACTTCCACCGGGTAGAGTCTCGCGTTTCATCCACCTTCCCTGCACTCCGCGACCAGGTCAGTATATTTTGCCTTCTTCCTTTCGTGGGCTGCCGCCAACCCCTATTCCCATGGCACTGTGAGCTCAACCAGCAGTGCTGAATTTCTGGCTGAGGTCCAAAGAACCGTCTGATCTCTGGCCGCAGTGTGGTGCTGCAGAACCATGTCTGGCTGCAGTGTAGTGCTGCAGAACTCCCCAGGAAAATGGAGCTGCCTGCCCAGGTCCACCCCCATTTCCCACTCCAGCCCTGGTGTCAGGAGCTTGGGTGCTGGTCTCTTGCTAGTATTGGCTGCGGGCTCCCCCTGCCTGAGGAAGTGGACCTGCTGTTTGCTCCCTGCTGGACTCTCGCTGTTCGCCTCTTGCCGTCTTTTCTCCATCAACTCCACCAGCTTCCTGAGCACCTGGCCGTGCCGCCATCTGAACCGGCCCTGTGTCAGTGCAGTTTTGCAACCTGACAAACTGTGCTGGAGGGAGGCGTTGATGGTCCTGCAGAGGTCACAGGTTTGCTCAGTCCCAAACCTGGCTTGAATTTCATCCTTGCCCAGGTGATCAGTTCATCCAGCCTCTACAGGAGTCTGGATGTAAATGGTGCAGTTCGGAGCAGGCGAGTGATGTCGTCCATATAGCTTTGTAAATAATTACAAGCAAAACAGCCACTGTCCCCTGGGGACTGATGATATTCTAACTTAATGGCCAGCAGGAAGCACCCTGACCCTAGATGTTAAGCTCTTCATAAACAACTGCAGTCATGTCTCTTTACTGAGGAATTCTGCTTTGTGACCGCTGGAGAGCGATAAGCTCTATATTCATGGTGAGTTATGGTGGGCCGTGTCAAAGGGACGCGGCTGAGGGTTACTGTACCCCAGTCAGGGGTGCCAAACAGGGTTTTTATGAGATTATTTTAATCTGTGTTTGATACTGCTCAGGCTACTTAGGTCCACTATATTAGTGTTTTAATTAACTTCCTTCAAGGGATCAGATTGTACACGCAAGATACACACGGGAGATGTTACTGAGAGGACAGGACCGCTCACGCAGAACCATCTACGGTAGGCCTAGGGAACATGGCAGCAAAAAAGGCTCTACACACATATTATAAATGTAACACACACAAGTGCACTTTACTATTGCATGTAAACGTTAGTGTGAGACATACATTACGTGTTTCAGAAAAGTATACAGTACTCAAGCAATAAGTACATAGCAGTTATTTAGATGCACACATTTTGCCCTTTAAACATTTCACTTTTTCTGTGATAGGACACCAAACAATGGAACGGTACATGAAATGAACATGTAGATACATTCAGAGATTTTAATAAACAGTTAAATATTTTAAGCAATACTGTACCTATTTGAAAAAAGTTACTGAGATTTGTATATGAACGATAACAGCTTGTAAATGGAATGAAATGTTATACATACTACCAGTCTATATATCTGCTTTATAGTCAATCTATTGTGTAGCAAGTCTCTAAAAAAATGACATTATCTCTTGGGTCATGCTGACTTCATATTAGTAAAAAGTGTCTCTTTACAGAGCAGCCTCTCAAAAGTCATGCAAAAACAATCAAGAGAAAAATCCAAAATGCTTGAAGTTGCTTCTTGGTCCCTGCCAGTCCCTGTGATTGACAGCCATATGACATGTAGTGATGAGCTCCATACTGAATTGTCTGGCATTGTCATTGTGAGGGACCTGACACAGTGTAGGAGTCAGCTGAGTGCTGGAGGAGGTCACATGTCTGTGAGTTGGGCGGAGGTAACGATCCGCAGGCTGATGAAGCCAGGCATCTCATCTGCCATCTGTCGGCCTGCCTTCCTCAGCTGCAGCTTCTGGGGGCTCGTCAAGTCCTTCACAGAGCCCGTCAGCACCACCTGACCCAGGAACTGGTCCTTCACAGCATTGCTGTTCCACACCTGAGGAGGGGGATGAGGAGGGGGACACCAGATAAGACCACGGCATGACTGCTACACTATTTCACCATCTGTAGAGGTCATCAGGACATTCATACATGTCTCCCCTCTTCTGTGCTGAGGTTTAGACCACCTGTCTCACCTCCACTGTAATTGGCTTCCTGGGCTTCTTCCTGTAGAAGATGGCTCTTGTTTCAAACAACGGCTCCAGGGTGTCCTTCTGGACGGTGGACCGCACTGAGCTGCCCTCACAGGATATTATCACATATGGGTCTGCACCTGCACAATGACACGGATTGAACCAGTTATAAAGCTGTGTTTGACACTGCCATAATGTCTCATTATGACTCATGTTCCCATGTAAGTTAATGTGCTGGAACAAGAATAGGTGTGAGTTCTATGTTTGAGTTGTAGATTGAGGAGAGAGTTCTCACCCCCTGTGCTGTCCTGGTTCTCCAGCCCCTCAGCTCCATGGATGTAGACATGGGTCACTGCCTGGGGATACCCAAGGAATGAACTCCAGCACTTCACGCTGGGCTTGTCTTGTGTCAGCTCTCTGAGAGAGAGAGAGAGAGAGAGAGAGAAAGAGAGAGAGAGAGAGAGACAGAGAGAGAGAGAGAGCGCAGCAGAGGTTAGTCATTAGAGGGAATAGCATAAAATATGGCCAACCCCTCACAACCTTTTCAGGCAGCACTCCCTCACAAACTGCAGTAGTGAAACCTCTGGTTTTCCGTTCTCCATTGTCTCTGAGGAGATTTTGTAATGTAATTTAAATGATGCTAATTTAGGATCTGTCTGAATCTTGGCTATTGGAGAGGGTGCTGCTAACTGTTAGCCTGTGGTGCGAAAACCAACGTGGAGAACAGAGAACTGGAGAAGCTTTCACTACTGGCCTATGAGGACAACTCAGGGTAAGATGATATGTCACCTAAACATGACAGTAGGCTGAACCATATATTACTGTATACTTAATCAATAAGATGCATACTATAATAATACATGTGTTGTTTGTCATGCTACATTCATGCTGTCATGCTCTCAGTACCTGCATCCTGAATCCACATCAGTGAAAACACGCATCATGAACTCTCCCAGTATCCCTGGCGTAAAGGTGGAGGGTATGATGACATAGCGGCCCTTGGAGAGGATGCACCTCTGGAACACTGTACGTGCGTTGATATAAGTAGATGTCGACACGTTCCTCTGGGTGAGGATGTCATGCATGCGGTACTTCCTGTTGAGTTCCACCTTTACAGGAAAACACAACAAACAAATCTTCTTTAGAAAAATAGGAATCTATGGCCTACATGAATACTGTCCTTGTTGTGACTAGATAAAACTTTACATTCCAATACTACACCGCAGACTTTGAGTTTGACATCATGACGCATGAGTTTTTGCAACGCACAACTGTCAGAAAAACATGCCGGCATTGGTAAAAGGAACCGATAATCTTGTAGGCGTACGATTCCGATGGATCGAACAATTTGGAACTGGTTCTCAACTGGAAGCGGTTCTTGATTCCCATCCCTAGTGTATATACATTTATTGATGCCTCTGGACACATCTTCAGTGATGTTCCTGGAATCATCGAGCGTTTCGGGTCTTTCAACATCTCATACCCCTCCTCCAGGTGACCCAGCCGGGGCTGATCAGACCCCAGCTTGTGTCCCGATGGCTGGCTTATGACTCCATGGCTCTCCACTGCCGCATTGATGGTACAGCGGATGGCACTCCTCTTCCTCGTTCCCTCATTGCCCAAATATCTGAAGGCTCTGCTGCGAATCCTGCGTCCAACTTCCACTGCGAGACGCCTCGCTCTCCATCCAGCCTGCTGACAGTTGCTTACCAATCCTGCGTTCTTTCAAAGGCCTCTTCCAAGCGAACTTCCCATGGGACTGTCAGCTCCAGCAGCTTACTTGGTGGTCTCAGACACATGAACAATGCCTGGTCGCAGGGTGGTGGTTGCAGTATGGTTGGGGAACTTCAGCAGCTGCCGTTCGAGGTCCACCAACAGCTGCCAGTCCTTTGCAGAGGTCAGGATGCCTGGTGGGTTTTGGCTCCCCGGCTCTGACAAAGGCGATGACCTGCTTGGAGGGTCGGGACCGCTTCGCCCACTAAACTGCAGCGACAGTCTTCAGGACTTGATGGACCGATGCCTCCATCGGTAGCGTCCCTCTCCAAGTGCCTTTGTGCAGCAGCTGAGGATGTGCTCCAGGGTTCCATCGTACACTGCCTGGAAGAGACATTTGATGCAGTGTGGCTCGGCTTTCCAAAGCACTTCTTCGCCTCTTGACCGCATTCTCCCATCTTGTCCAAGCTCCTTGTTGCTTGATTCCCACCAACTTGCAGGTTTTCATCTCCTCCACTGCTGCTCTCACCTCCACCTGAACCAAGCCACGCCTTTCCTTCCCTCCTATGGTGTTCATTTGGGGAGTTGGAAAGGATACTAGCCCAGTCCGGCCTTGTGTGACCACTCCAACAGCCTTGAATCTGCTTCCTGAACAGCTTTAGCCACCTTCGGATCACTCGAGTCACTGTACTGTACCACTTCTCTGGCTCTTGTTACCTTGAATTCCTCCTCTAAGGATTTGAAGGGAAGTTGCAGTTTGTTGGGGTGTTGGGGTGATGGGGTGTAGATGCTGCTCAGGCCCCAGCCATCTCCTGAGGTGATTGCTGACCCTCCCCTCTCAGGCTTGCACACACAGTGCAGATTAATAATGTGTGATTACAGGTTGTGTTGAAATAATAATTCTTGTCTCTGATATGAACTGGACATTTTAAGTAATGTCCGCCTATAATTATAAATACCCACTGACTGGTTTGCTGATTGTTCAGCAGATGAAGAGAAAAGTGAGATTCCATTGATCTCGCCAAATTCTTTTTACAGAGGGTGAAGCCAAACATAATGTCGCAGAGAACTTCTCCCCTAAAATAAACATAACTAAAATAATAGGCACCAGTGCGCACAGCAGTGGATATTTAGTTTCACTGACAAATGTGACACGGCCTGGTGAAAAGTTCAGCATGTTGGCAATTCTCAAGTTGCACAAACGACCAAAAAGCTTCTTTTAAAAATAACGTGTTTTCAGTTTTTTTGTTTTTTATATTACTTTGATTGATTGATTGAAAACTTTATTAGAAGATTTGCAGAAGTAGGTACATGAAAGTACATATTACATACAAGGTCAACTAACAGGATAAAAACCCAAGAAAGCCACTGGCTTATTTCAATTGGGGTCCTTACGAGAGTTTAAGTGTTGAAGAGCCCACTCAATCAACAAACAACAGTTTAAGGATCACTAAATACCTATCATTTGTGAATTGGATTCACTGTATCGTCTGCCATCCTGCTTCGTAGGCTACTAGGTTAGTGATACATGACTTAGTACACTAGAGATGTTTTCTTTTTAGCTGCTAGGTAGCTACCAACACGATGGTTGCAAACTCGTGTTTTGATTCAGAGCGATTGTCTCCAATTCCCCGTTTGAGAGACCAACATTGAAATAAGCATATCTTCTTCGAATATTTTCAAATGATTTTAATATATGACATCATTTGAAAGCTTACAATCTGCACTTTCATTATCTGTAAAAAAAATAAAGAGAAAGAAAAGCGGCCTGCAACCATAGCCCAGTGTCTCATCCCAGTCCCACTATAATCCTTCTGGAATTGAACTCTCGTCTCCTACCTTGAAGACAGCAAAGCCGACGGTGAGGTTCTCTCCCTGCCCGATGCTCCTGTGGATCTTCATGTCTCGCTGCTGGAGGGAGATCAGGACCTCATCCTCCTCCTTGGTTACGTCAAACAGGAACTGTACAGAGGACAGGGTTAGGGTTAGGGTTAGGGTCAGGGTTAGGACAGGCATGAGTCGTATACGTGAGGACCAGGCATTCAGAGTAAAAAAAAAAAGTAAGAGCGAATTTGACGCTCAAATGGGCGATACAAGTCTAGAGTGGTCCCTCAAGCCTATGGCCTCAACGGTGTGATCGAATACTTCATCTGAACCTCTTTTACCATAGATGCACCAATCAGCACTCTGTTATTTCACATAAACAGTTTGCACAAACTACAGGCCTATGTTTTTACAACTGTAAAATGTTATGTATACGTTCACATTAGTAGAGACAGCATGAGACAGTTCTTATACCAATCGGGGTGGATGGAAATGTCTAGAATGTGTGTGAACGTGTGAAAAGGTTAAGAAGGGGTGGTGTGGGGTCAGTACCTGTGGGTTCTGTAGGAAGGTCTCTTTGTGGTTCATGCAACCTCCACAGCGGTTGTTAAAAGGCTCTGCATGCTTGGTCCAGCTCCCAAAATGCACCACTTCACTCCATGTCTTGTGGATGCTGATTAGGGAAGTGTTGATGAGACGACACACATCTGCGTCTGTGAAGAACTTACACCAGTCTGTGAACGTCATCCTGTGGAGATATCACACATACACACAGACACAGACATAGACAGACACACACGCACACACACACACACACACACACACACACACACACACACACACACACACACACACATACACACACACCAATTAACATAGGCAGACAAAAAACACTATTACACACCCTAAACAAGCGAGATATTAGTTATAATCTTTGATTACACTCACCAGAACTCTCCATCATCCTCTACTGTGATGCCAAGACTGTCCCTTTCCATGCTGCCAACCTTCTCCCATTCTGGTGAGCTGAAGGATAGAGAGGGGGAATGGAGAGAAGATAAGAGAGGAAATATAGTATATTCCATGTTATGACAGAGTTACAGGTTGAACTGTATGTGGAGAGGATTAATGCTGCTAAATGACCTCACCTGTCACTCCAGGCTCCATTCCACTCAGTCTTGCCCCAGGGGTTCCTCAAGCGCATCAGGGAGATGGTCTCATTCTGGAAATAAGCCATCAGTCCGTGGCCCAGACGCACCTTCTTCACCGCTGTTACTGAGTACGCATGTCCCTTCACCAGGCCACACGCCATACGCGCCTCAATCTCAGTTGGTGACGCCTGACAGAGTGACAAAGACAGCAGTCAGTCTATTGTGTCCATCATCTCGTGTCTAGGCATATACTGTAATAAAGTCCAATTTGCATGTGCAAAACTGTTATACAGAAAGTAATATTTCTAATAGATGAGACATAATCCAATGGAAGTTTCAAATACTCTTTACTGAAACTATGTTTGTTTTCTCAAAAATATTGTTAAAGACAAGGTACAATAAATACAAATAAATCATGTTGTTGAGTATTATTGAGCATTATTGAGTTGTTAGGTATGTTTTGCTCTGCTCAGTCAGCAACAAGCAATTTGGGGCCTCTAGTGAAGTAGTAGAAAAAACTCTGTCAAAAAACCCTGGTGAAGATTCTCACACTTATCACATCGAAGCGGGCAACCACATGCCCTCTCGATCCCATCCCCTCCCCTCTTCTCCAATCCATTTCCTCCGACATCCTTCGTTACCGTACCACCCTAATCAACTCCTCCCTATCCACAGGATCTGTCCCAGCGGCCTTCAAAATAGCCAGAGTCAAGCCGCTCCTCAAGAAACCTACCCTTGACCCATCATCTGTCCACAATTACAGACCGGTATCTCTTCTCTCCTTCCCTTCCAAAACCCTTGAATGCGCGGCATCTAAACAACTGACTGACTATCTCTGGAAGATGGAACATTTAGACCTCCACCAATCCGGCTTCAAGGCTTTGGCACTCCACTGAGACTGCTCTCCTTGCTGTCACGGAAGCCCTCCACTCTGCTGAAGCTTCCTCCCTCTCCTCCGTTCTCATTCTCCTGGACCTGTCTGCTGCCTTCGACACAGTCAACCACCAGATCCTTCTCTCCATCCTCTCAGAACTGAGCATCTCTGGCACCGCACACTCCTGGTTTTCTTCCTACCTGGCGGGGCGCACCTACCAGGTGACCTGGAGAGAATAGTCTTCTCCACGGACCCTCACCACTGGGGTACCCCAGGGCTTTGTCCTAGGGCCCCTACTCTTCTCCCTCTACACCAAGTCTCTTGGCTCGGTAATCTCCTCACATGGGTTCTCCTACCACAGCTACGCAGATGACACTCAACTCTTCCTGTCCTTCCCCCCCTCTGATCTACACGTGGCAACCCGTGTCTCTGCATGTCTCGCTGACATTTCAACATGGATGTCAGACCACCACCTCAAGCTCAATCTTAACAAGATCGAGCTCCTCTTCATCCCCGGGAAATCCTGCTCTCTCGAAGACTTCTCTATCACAGTGGAGAACTCTACTGTAACCCCCTGACAGCCTCGATGCTTGGAGTGATCCTGGATAACCGACTATCCTGTGCGGAGAACATTGCAGCAACGGCTCGCTCCTGCAGATTCTTCCTTTACAACATCAGAAGGATACGACCATTCCTCACCAGAGAAGCAGCGCAACTCTTGACCCAGGCACTGGTCATCTCCTGCCTTGATTACTGCAACATACTCCTAGCTGGGCTCCCCGCCTCCGCCATCAGAGCTCTGCAGCTCATCCAGAACGCTGCTGCCCGGCTAGTGTTCAACCTCCCCAAATACTCTCATGTCACCCCTCTCCTTCGCACCCTGCACTGGCTCCCGATAGCAGCTCGCATCAGATTCAAGAATCTGGTGCTTTCATACCAGGCAGCTAAAGGGACAGCCCCTGCCTACCTGAAGGAAATGGTCACCCCCCCAAACTCCAGCCCGTTCACTCCGCTCCTCCACCTCGGCTGGCTGACTGGCCCCACCACCTATACAACAACACGGCAGTCATGCTGCCCGTCTCTTCACAAGACGTCTCTTCACAACACTGGCTCCCCGCTGATGGAATGAGCTTCCTACGGCTGTCAGAACTGCAGAGTCACTACCCATCTTCCGTCGTAGACTGAAGACCCATCTCTTCAGGTTACACCTTAACTGCTCCTCCTGAGACATCTACTGCCCCCCAGCACTGCGTCACAAGACACCCCCTTTTTCCCTCTACTGTGTCCCCTAAAAACTTCTATTGAGCCCCTTGTACTGTTTCTCTGTTTCTCCAGTGTCTATATAAAATAAAAAAATAAAAAATAAGTTCAGAAGAAGGTGATAGAAGAAGGTTTTTCGTTCTATCAATGGCCCCGGGCCTGAGCTGGATTACTCTTCCTGCTACGATTGGTGGATTGATGATTCACTTGCTTGTATTGATTGTAAGTCGCTTTGGAATAAGGCGTCTGCTAAATGCCAAAAATGTAAATGTAAATGTAAAAGAAAACAGACCTTAATGGAGCTACTGATTATTCCGCCCCTGTCGTAGACTTTGAGCAGGTCCTCAAAGAGTTTGTCCTGTTTTTCCTGGTCAGAATGGAAAGCCTCTGCCTCAAGGTTGATGGCCTCTGCCACAGCTCCACTGAAATCCACCACCGCATCCCCTGTGTTGCCCCCGTCCAACGACTCATAGCAGCCAGAGAGCCTGGAGACACAGAGGGAGCAGCCAGAGAAGTTTGGGTCAGGAAGAGATACAGAAATCTGCGAGCACACAATGGACTGAAGGGTTCACAGGGTTCATGAACGTTCATATAATACTGACTTGGCATAGGCTTTCTCCAGGAGGGCACTCCAGAACTCATTGTTATTGTTTGAGTGGCAGTAAATGAGCTCTCCATTGATGGTGGGCAGACGGTCATCCACCACCACGTCCATCCACTCTCCAAACACCCAGAACTGGAAGTGGAAGATGCCAGCGTAGCTGTCAGGATGCTTTGGGTCCCATTCCTGCTCTTTCCAATCAGGGATTACCTGTCAACACATAAGGCGAATTACACGTCAAGCCTTGATGTGGAGAATGCAGTTAGATAGAGCAGTTAGATAGAGCAGACAACAGAACAGAAATAACAAAAATACTTCAGTTATGTCTGCATCTGAAGAGCTGAGGAATTAAATGTCTTTTGTCAGGAAAGCAAAGTGTTGCCATTGACATTAATATAGTGAATCTAATGTGAAAACGTGCGAGATGTCTGACCCAATTACTCTCACTAAATGGGACAGTCTTACTTTTACTGTTCATGTTTTAATGTAATCTAAATTGTCAGGTATCAACTGTATAGAATGACACATAAGCAGTAGTGAACATCACACCCATATACTTCACATACATTATATGTGTGTTACCAAACATAATGCATTTTCTTTACTAAGAGATTCTCCTCCTCTTATCACACTCGTCTCCAGGCAGACTGTGGTCAGACCAGAGGAAACCAGACTCACCTTCTGCCAGAGGTTTGGCTTCAGGGCCAGACAGGAGCACGCTGCCACAAACCAGCAGTTACCCACAATCCCCTGGTTGAGGTCATGGGAGCTGATGCCCTCCACAAACAGATGTGGCTCATCTGAGCTGATATCCTGTGAAAGGAGGAAGTACAAACGTTTGTTTTGTAAAACAAACAAAAACAATTGTCACAAATCCTGGGGGGTATTCCACGTACGTTGATTAGTATATTCGCGAAGGGAAGCCTCGTTCGAGCAACTCTCGATTGGGATTCAAGCCTCAAGTGATTCCTCGAATGAGAATCAGCCTTGTGTCATCAGTGTTCACACAAGACCGGTTTGGAAAGTCTCGCTTTGGACGTGCGCCCAGAGTAAGAAGGAGCCCAGAAGAGCCGATTGTCCAAAAGAAGATACTAGACTGGAAAATGACAGCGCAGAGCTCCTACTTATTGATCTTTATGAAGACAAAAAATAAGATATAAAAAAGTGCAATAACAAGGCGAAGGAAATGGTTTGGCAAAAAAGTACTGACAGATTAAATGCATACATCATAAAAGCCCCTACTTATTGTTTTTTTAATTAATTATATAATTGTTAAATAAATGAACATTCACTACTGTGGTTATATTAGCAGCAGGCCACACCATCAGATCATCAGGATGGAAGAGTGATATTAGCCGCTGCTATCAGATCATTGTGTTCTTTTAAAACAGGGGTTCGAATCCCGCTTCTGACATACCAGTACACGTTTTACTGCATTTCGTTGTCTGATGCTTGTACTCTGTAATAACAATAAAGTTGAATCTAATCTAAAAATGTATGTTTAAAATGATGATGTAGGCCAATTTACGAGAACTGACATGATTACATGGTGTTTTTCTAGTTCTTCTGGCATTGTAACTGGATCCTGGATTTGGCATAGATTATTATTTCTTATGATTAGCCTACTGATGGATAGATGATTCACTTATCACTTAGCATAGATAGTGTGCTAGATAGTATGTATCAGTAAAGAAGAGAGTGAAGTTCAAGATCTGCACCTTTGTCTACAAAGCTCTCAACAGTCTCGCCCCACCCTACATCAAGGACCTCCTGGACCTGTCTTCCACCTCAAGGCCCAGGCTCAGGTCCGACGCCCAACTCAGCCTGAGGGTCCCCCGCACCACCCTCAAGAGGAAGGGTGACCGTGCCTTTGCGGTGATAGCACCGACCCTGTGGAACGCGCTCCCTTCCGCCATCAAGTCTGCCCCCACTCTGGACTCCTTTAAAGCCAAGTTAAAATCCCACCTCTTTGTCAATGATGTTCCCTAAGTCTACTCCCTATTTGTTGTGAATTGTATCCCTTGAGATGTTCGTTTAAGTCGTCTGTGTCTGTTTGCTTTCTGTGTTCCTTGTCCTTGTCCTTGTCTTTATCTGTTCCTTTACCCTGGCTGCGCCCCGGGCCGATGTAAAAGTTGGATGGGGGGCGCATTATAAATAAAATTAACATAACATAACATAACACACTATCTATCCATCTATCTATCTAGGACACTATCTATCCATCTATCTATCTAGGACACTATCTATCTATCTAGTCGCTACCAGGTTTGTTCTGAAGGATTGGTTGCATAGCATCCAAACAGCGAATGATTTGATCCACATTCAGGGAACGGAACTCCATCTGAAATGGTTGTGAATCATGAAAACAAGCCTGAATTATCTCTAATCGCGTTTCGTGGAATACCCCCCTGGTCAAATAGTTCTGGCTTAGAGCATGTTTTCTTTTCAAATTAGTATAGATATTTATTTTCTCTTCTTGTCAGACCAGTTTTTGAGCAATATGTCATCAGAACACTGAAACAGGAATATGTTAAATCGAGGTCCAGCTCTCTCTCCCTCCAGCAGCAAAGCCAGCCATATAACCTGACAGTCTGGACATAAATGTAATAAATGGCGTGTACACATCACACACTTACTCTACCACTTCCAAGAACCACCCCATGATTCACCATGACACGACCCAGGGACACTTGTGTTCTCCAACAGCAAATTAATCCTCAGACAACCTCTCAAAACCCATTAACCTCTGAAATACTGTCACAGAATAGGAGCCTATGAAAACCCATATCGTTCGCTAAATGTTTTCTCCTTAGGAGAGTAGAGTTATGCAGATATCTACATTTGGCCAAAATATGACTTCCATATGGCAATTATGCTATGAGGCTAACGATGTGAAGGTCATGCTGTGCACAGTACTGTCAGAGGATTTCACTGTATCTGCCCATCTAGAATGTGTGATGAATCCTTGTATTTTGCCTCAAATAAAGTCATCCAGGTGAATCAAAATCGAATAGTAAAGTATCTTTAACTCACCCGTGGTCTCTTCCATTCTACAACACCAGGAGGAGGTTTCTTGAAAAACAGAGATGCGTTGGTGACTGGAAACTCAGGGTCCTCAAAGAGTTTCTTGTCCTCGAGACATCCCTTCTTCAGGTCCTCGTAATGCTGGTTTTTGTAATAAGTTACTGAGGAGAACATTATTGTTCAGGCACAGGAACCTCCAAACTGCAAACTGACCACAGAATAAGACGTCACGTTACTTATGGGTAGAAATGAACGATACTGTATATAGCCATTGATTCTTATATAAAATAACTTAAATGCCTCATGAGCTTAGATTATCAGAACCCAAAATATCAACCTGTTTTACTCCATTGTTTATAAACAATGCAATTGTAAACACACACTGTATAGCTTCACAACATTGTTAAGTTGTATCTCATGGAAGGTTGGTCCTCTGGCTGTGACATAGAGAGAGTTTACATCAGCCCCATTCCTCGGCCGTTTACCAACAAGCTATTTCCTGGACATACTGTAGCTAAGCATGTCATAATACACCCTACATACTGTATGTCTGGACATAGCTAAGCATGTCATAATACACCTTATAAATCATTATATGATTGTATGTGATACATACATTTTATGATACATACAGTACCAGTCAAAAGTTTGGACACACCTTGGACACACCTTCTCATCTCATGTTTTTTCTTTATTTATATATTATTTTCTTTGAAAGAACACATATGGAATTATGTAGTAAATTAAAAAGTGTTAAACAAACCAGAATATATTTTAGATTTAAGATTCTTCAAACTAGCCACCTTTGGTAATACATTGTAGTAATTTAATAATACACATTATTATCAGTAGTAAACTGTCTGAGTTATGGTCAACCACTGTACTCCTGTCACAAAATCGACAAAAACAAAACTTTTACTGGTTTGAAAAATATGGAAGAGTCCTGTGGGAGCAAAGTTTATAGAGTATAATATTGAAAGCAAAACAGCCACTGATGATATTCTAACTTTATGACCAGTACAACGCATTTTAACCACCCTGACCCTGAGGTTAAGCTCCTCGTAAACAAGATATGATATTGTGTGTCTGCCAATTGCGGTCATGTCCTTTTAATATAAACACAGACTAATGACCTAATAACAGTGGAATTCCACTCTGTGGCCAAAAGATAACAATCAAGATCTCCATCCATGATGAGTTATTAGTAATTACATACATGATGCACACTTTAGAAAATACCTTCTAGAGTAAAGCCTGTTTAGTAAGAAGCAGGTATTGAGGCTGTGGGTTAACACAACTGTCTAGCTAAGAAGTTCCATCAGAACATTCATCAGAAAGCATTCATCCAATACATCCAATTCTCTCTCTCTCTCTCCTGTATGCTGTCATACCCATGCCAGTGACCAGTCATTGTAAATAGATTTTCTGTCACTTCCTTACACCAAACCTATATCTGTCAAACAATTTCAGTTGTATAGTTATAGTAGTAATAGTAATAGTGTTATTTATAGAGAAAGCTCAGCAACACATGTTTACTGTACCTCACAAAGCGCTGACAAGAGAGACAACACCCTCCTCCTGGATTACTGAAAGAGAAGTGTGTTCTCAGGTCTTTTCACCTGTCTGTCTCCCCCCTCCCCCAAAACCTCCCCTAACTCCTTCGCAATCCAGGTGAGAGAGCTCATAGCAACGCCATTACTGGGCGTGCCACTGAGCCCTGAATGTGTGCTGCTGTTTCACTGTTGTGAGTCACTGAAATGTGTGAGTAATGTTATAGTCTTATACAACTGTATATGGCTGCACACATAAAATAATATTATAGTAGTAGTTATTTCAGTCCTTTTTTGTCCTTTTTGTGATTGAACATAGGAAATACATATCAATAGGGCATTAAATGTAAAACAAAAACAAAGAAATGACAGAAAAGGTGTAGGCTGAAGCAATAGCTTGTTGCTTATTACCCAAACAAACAGAAACCAAAAAGTGTCATACACAACAATGATCATACGTCAGCTTTATACTTATTTATCATAATATTTGTAAAATGTTTTAAAAACAATTAAAAGCGCAGATTGCACTACACAAGTTTTTTTTTTTTTAAGTTTACCCCTTTAATCATTTTGTTACCTTGATGTCAATGTGATGTTCTACACAGATGGAGATAATGTCATCTCTGAATAGGATTTAAAGTTTAAGGAATTAATAAGAAATTCAATAGAGCCCGCACACTAAAATGCTAAAAATGTACTGTTATTTACTAACTAGACAGACAAAATCCTGCAATGATCTCCAAAATGACTTAATGAGGACTAGCCATTTCAAGTTAGCCATTTCAAGTTAATCTTATTTATTTATGTATTTATTATGACGGGCATAGATAGGTATTGTAATTGTTTTTTCTTTTGTTTTATAAAATATAATTTGTATTCAAATATAGAAGATGTACATTGAAAAAAGCATTACTATTTTCTGTTTTTCGCCCTCCCCTCCAGTAATTGTTTTTCTACCTATATGAATATGTATGAATATTAATACCCACTGTTATAATATTTGTAAAGTGTGTTATCCCATTCAGGCTAAATATGTATAGACTGCTTTAATTAGTGGCATTTGTCCTATGTAATATAATATAATAATAATATATCATATTAGACTATAATAATGTGCCATCCATGTCTATACATATGGGTGTGCTGGTACACTTCTGGGGGAAATGACCTGAGCTGACCTGACCTGTGTGTGTGGAGGTATGTACGGACAGGGTGAACAGGGGAAACCAAGAACTGCACAAACGAACAGAGTGTGACTGGCTGACACAGTCCAACAGGTTGTTGTCCTTTGTGTTGGGTGGGAATGAGCTGGCTGGAGGGTGTCTGTCTGTTGTGGAGGGTGTCTGCTGTGGAGTGTCTCTGGAGAGTCTCCAGTCTCAGTTATATTTATGGTTCCCTGACTCATTTCACATGGTTAGTCATCATTTGTAACATGCTAACTAACATTTGCAGCATACCTGTGTTGACTACATTGTAAGTACACAGGTATGCATCATTGATAAGAGAACATAAAAGAATATGATCTATCTATCCCATCACAGTTGGAATACGGTTACAGTTTCACTTTGCAGCCCTGCCCTATACATGTTGTTACATGAGGATCTGACAGACAACATTCCATTCATTCTTCAATAGCGTCTATTGAGAGACTGAGATAAAGTGCATGAGATTCTAAAACACCACAACACACACATCTAAAAAAGAATGTCTGAGATCTCTTTCAATTCATGTCATTCTAGAATATACTGTAGCACTGACTCATTTCACAAGTTTTATTTGATCAGAGTCAAACATTAACATGCATGGAACGTTCAAGGTGTGTTCATCACACACTTCCACTCACCTGTACTGTATCAGTCCTCCTACAGTCCTAAGAGACTCTGGCAGCAGCTAGGAGACCTGGTCAGGTTGTGGTGGGACATCACAACATTACCAGTGGCTTGTGTCTGCGTGTCCCCTCCCTAAGACAACAGTCTTCATCATGTCTCACATTAAGCAACCAAAAACAAGCAACAGTATTTTCCATCCCAAGAAGGGAAATACCCCCCCCCCCCCCCCCCCAAAAACAAAACAAAAACTGTTTCACACACACACACACACGCACGCACAGACGCGCACACGCACACACACACACACACACACACACACACACTCACACACACACTGACCCAACCAGTTAGACGAGTGCCTTTGGGGCAGAAGGCGCTATGCAAAGCCTTGGCTAGCAGGCTCATTCCAAGTGAGTGAAGTTTTAGATGAGAGATATGCTATCCAGCGCATGCCTCGGGCTGTTAGGCTCTCCAAGTCGCAGGGTGCAGCCAGGCAAGGGGAGCACTGGGGAGAGGGGGGGGGTGGGGGGGGAGGAGGAGGGGAGATGGGGGGGGGGGGGGGGGGGGAAGCTTTATTCCCAGTCTTTGTTTGAGAGCCAAAGTGAGAAGAATTGACCGACTGTACTGTACCCTACCTGTTCCCCTGCTGCAGATATAATGATGGAGCTGCCTGTCAGACACCAGCAGACAACCAGCTGCTTGGGATGCATGAGACTGGACGTACATGTCTGACTGCCTGGATGTTCCTCTATTGAGATGTTATCAAAGAGGAGAGGGAGGGAGCAGGATTATGGGCTAAATCCCTTCAATGTTTCAGCATCGTGTTTCGTGTTTCGTGTTTCGTGTCTGTGTTGACATGTTGGCACTGTTGGCATGACTCCGCTATACTGATGTCAGCTATAGTATATTCAGGGAGGAAAGCCAGCTACAGTATGTATTCAGAGGTGACAGGTGCCAACTTAAAAGTCAATTGGATACAATAGAGTTAAATGCCCGGATTTGTTTTAATTGCAGAGCTACTGTATGTACTGTATGCGCTGTGTGGTGATTCACATCATCTAGTGGACCCAGTTAGTCATGAGACAAGCCTTTGGAGGAAACTAGACACATAGACGAGCACTTAGAGAGACACAAATGCTGTCTGGCTGTCGAGGTTCCTGAGTTTCAGGACCAAACTCACACTGCAGCTCTGAGCACGACTGCAGCAAATTAGGTCAAACACATCACAGGTCACACACGCTGCGGGGAAACAAGCAGCCTACAGAGATTCCCAGAATAAAAGAGAGGCAGGAGAGGCTGTAGAGTTTGTGGTGCAACTCCACAACTAGTTGGTGCAGTCCAGCCCAGTAGGTTGTGAAACTCAGTATGACTAGCTGTTCCCATGCTGATGGCGTCACCGTGATAGTGCAGTTCCTAGGTATTGACATATCACTGGAGACTCACTGGCGGTAAACCAGGAAGTCATGGGAATCATGTACCTTGACGTACTGGGTCTGGGGAAACACCAAGGTCCAAAACTGCTCTAGATGGCTTAGTCCATCTAGGTGCAGGTCAGGAGAAAAGAGAGCAATCAGGTCTTTGTAATCATTTAAATGTGTCTGTTGTCTAGCCAATGTCAAGCTTCAAGTAGAGAAACTGGTTTCATTGTGTACTAGAGGCTGAGGTCGTCAATGTTGGTTCTGCCCTTGTCATGTATAAAATGTCTTAGGCAATATTATTCCATCACACGTTACTAAAACGAATCATTACGTCCCAAAGCAGAACTTACTGAGTTAAGTCCTGTCCCTAAATTCCCACCATTAGAAGAACACTAACTCAGTACATCCATAAAAAGATGAATCCGAAGTTACCCCAGAGGCTTGTGGGTCTCTGGTGCATTCTGGGTATTCTGGTATTGTGGGTCTCTGGTGCATTCTCAGACAGGCCCAGTACATACTAACGCTTTCTCCAGCTGGAGTTATGTGGAGCTTTGTGTTCAAAGGCGAACAAGTCTTCCATCTATGTGCTGGCAGAGATGTGTCCCACAGAGAGGCTATTTATATCACAATCAACCCATGTCCCCTATGCCCCCTTCTCATCAGTCTCTTCATAACCCCTGGTGAATTCTCATCAGTCTCTTCATAACCCCTGGTGAATTCCGGTCTCCGAAACTTAAGGACATTTGTAGTTTGAATGCATTCAAAGCGGGAGTTACATAATGTGAACTCACTTACTGGAGACTCACTTACTCTATTTGTGGTGGAGGCTTGCTTCTAGGGCCGTAAGACAATCATGTTAAGTATAAACTCATTTCCCTTTTAAATGCCCCTCTAGGGTAACTGGCACTGCTCCCCTTTCTTGCCTGTTCACTGAAAGCGTCTAAAACCCACATCCCACCGTCAGCCCTATCTTTGTATATTGAGTTCGCCTTTGATAACGGCCGTCAATAATATAATGTTTCATTTCACTTCATTTTTTTGCTGTGTGGCTGCTCTAACCTGTTAACATGGGCGCCTCAATGAGACTCACACGCTCCGCTGAGGTACGGTAAGGTTGACGCAGCATGTGGGTTTTGGCCCTTAGTGTTGAAACATCGCCATTTTCCAGTAATTGCAGTAATGACTCAACATCTAGGACCCATTCTCTAGTGACCTTGTCATCATGACTAATGTCACAGTCCTCTCCATTCCCTCTCCATTCCCCTGATTAAGGTAATTCTTGATAAGTCAGTCCACTGGAAACCAGGCCGTGAGTCTGAGAGCCAAGTTAACTGACTGAGACCTCAGTATAAAGACGCCAGCCAGAGCGACAACAGCCTACTCTGCTACTATCTGTTTGATAGATACTAGACAGAGCCCTGTCCTCATGCCAACTCCCAGTGGATTCCTTCACTCTGCCGCCTGCAGTGGCAGCTACTACACATTCCTAGGGAATAGTGCCAAAACAGCATTCACTCAGTCATATCCCGATAGCCCAGTAGATGGCAGAAAAGCCATAATGTTATTCTACTGTTGTTCTCATATCTTATAGCAGTATCTCTGGATCTACTCATACAGCAGTCATGATGGCCACACATGTTACAGGAATACAATACCCAATTCCGATTCCAAAACGGTTCTTCGTCTGTCCCTGTGGGAAAACCCTTTAAAGAATAATGTTGGTACTTCACCATTGTGGGTACATCAGCCTATCCAGCAGAGGGCGCTAGAACCACATATTCACTCTGTACATCCAGGGAGCAGGAATGCATTGCGTGGGGTAGCACGTCTGTGTTCATGTGGTCAGTGTTCTGTATGTTATGGTTTGTTGTTATGCATGAGGTGACATTATCCCAATGAGGAAGAGTGTATTCAGTCAGTCCGCCTGGTCAGTTACAGGGAAGTTACACCTTTCAGTTACACCTCAAATAACTGAACACTGACAGGTCGTTCAGCCTTCAGTTAAAACAATGGATGATTAACACACAAACCTGTCAGCACTGAACTGTTCCATGTTCTCTGTCTCTGTGTCAAGTCAGCTTGTTCGTTGTTGTCTTAAGCTGAACACCTATATGTACTGTGTTACTGTGTTGTCTATATGTCTGTACTGTGTTTCTGTGTGTTACTGTGTTGTCTCTATGTCTGTGCTGCGTTTCTGTGTGTTACTGCTTGCTTGTACTGTGTTGTTATTGTATGGGCTTATCCATTTATCTTTTTAATGACCTGTATTGTATTTGATGGCTTATTAATTTCATGTACAGTATTAAGTTTGCTATGTACGCTTTTACTGTGTGATGTTATTTTATCCTTTTGGGAAGCCTTTTTATAACTGGCGAGGGACTATGGATGAACATTAACCTTCTGGCTAAATCTGGCGTATTTACATTGTTTAATGTTCATTAATATGCATCGTCCCTTTACAAATGAAATAAACAGAAACATTAATAAATAAATGCTCCATTATGTCTGTTTTCTCTCAGGATTTTATTCCTTCATTGTGTATTTATTTGATGAAAAACTAAAATCTTTGTAAATTGAGAACAATATTCACAACAAGCAAGGAAACAAACAAAGCAGTGTTTTATCTTAGTGATTCAATTTATTGTTTGAAATTATGGCACATTAATGTTCACACAATGCTTCAGGGACAGCGGTAGGCGTCGCTGTTTCACTTCTGATCTGACATTGAACAGCGCCATAGACAAGCCTGTCTACAGGATGGCAGTAGTGGTCACATGGATGGATCTAACGCATGCATTTGACTTGAACATGTTTCATTTTACAAAGAGAAAATGACCTTGAGAAGACAAAACTCACATTATGAGAAATGAAGAGGACACACATATTCTTATTCTATAACCGTACACAGTTATCTATATATACTTATATCTAAACTACAGAACATGGGTTTGTTTCTCTTAAACCTGGTCATTCTTAGGCAGCAGTGTATGCTGAGCCAGACCTCTCTGACCGCTGACATACTGTAACATCTATTATGTAAATATTCTGTTAAAAGTCGTACAAAAGTGAGGAGGTCACCATGTTACAATCCAGAGGAGAAGAAGAGGATTTACATATTTGCCAAACAACCATATCCAGACGCAGGGCTTCTTACAGTAGGCATTAGGGCTGTTTGTCTCTCAAAGCATCTGTCCAGAACTGAATGTAGAGCAGCGAGTCAATGTTGTACTGTAGGACATAGAGTCAGTGTTGTACAGTACTGTAGGTCAGACCCAGGTGGATGAGTGACACACACCTGCATGGACGTGTCAGGTGCACAACGGGTCCAGTTCATGCAGATCCAGTTGAATGAATGAATGAATGGTCTTTATTGTCATTGCTATAGTACAGGTACCAAACAACGAAATTTGGGAGGGGTGGCTCCCCTGGTGCTAGGAAAGAGAAAAAAAAAACAAAAAAAACAAGAAGGGAAAGGAGCTGGTTTACATAAATAAAGGCTATGTACACTATCCACTATACTATACTGTACAGATAAGACGACTAGGGTTGTCATATTGCACATAGTGTTATTGCACATTCATTTAAAGTGTCGCAGTTTGCAGGCTTGAAATGTACACATTTGTGCCTCAGCACTACACCTGATTTTTTCAATCCAGCAGCTGCCATCAATCCGTCCAGACTGTCCAGGGCCCAGAACCTAGGTCTTTGCTGTGTTCAGGGCCTGGATGGCCCTGGGGTAGAAGCTGTGCTTCAGTCTGTTTGTCCTTGCGGCCATGGTCCTGTACCTCCTGTTCGAGGGCAGCCGGGCAAAGTGTTCGTACCCAGGGTGGGATGGGTCTCTGGAGATCTTGGAGGCCTTCCTGAGGCAGCGTGTGTTGTACAGCTCTTCCAGAGAGGGGAGGGGGGCGCCGGTGATCTTCTGGGCCGATCTCACGACTCACGATAGTTGGACCCCCTGACTCTGTAGAAGTGGACTGGCTGATAAATGCTTTATTTTAGGATCGTCTCACTGCAGTTTTAGTTGCACACTCCTTCATCTGGGTAACACATGATAACACATAACGCCTCACATGTAACACTGACTAGGAGGGGAAAAGTGTCATATGCTCAGTGTGTTCAGTACTGGTGTGTTCAGTAGAGGTGTGTTCAGGTGTGTTCAGTAGAGGTGTGTTCAGGTGTGTTCAGTAGAGGTGTGTTCAGTAGAGGTGTGTTCAGGTGTGTTCAGGTGTGTTCAGTAGAGGTGTGTTCAGTAGAGGTGTGTTCAGGTGTGTTCAGTAGAGGTGTGTTCAGTAGAGGTGTGTTCAGGTGTGTTCAGTAGAGGTGTGTTCAGTAGAGGTGTGTTCAGTAGAGGTGTGTTCAGGTGTGTTCAGTAGAGGTGTGTTCAGTAGAGGTGTGTTCAGTAGAGGTGTGTTCAGTAGAGGTGTGTTCAGTAGAGGTGTGTTCAGGTGTGGTGTGTTCAGGTGTGTTCAGTAGTGTTGTGTTCAGCAGGCCTAGTGTAAACCTGGGGAGCCCACCATCAGTAGGATACGGGGCCATTCACTCCCTAGACACCCTCCTCACACTGTTCATGCTGCAGATCAATGTTTACTGCTGAGAGACACCCTGTTACCATGGCAATAGAGACGGCCAAATGGCGCTGTGCTCATGAACAGAATAGTAATCCTGTTCTACTGTCTGCTGCTTTCTACCTTTCAACCAGATAGCTTTGCATCCCATCCAGCCCTCACACACGCACGCACACACACACACACGCACGCACGCGCACGCACACACACGCACACACACGCACGCACTCACACACGCATGCACGCACGCGCGCACACACACACACGCGCACACACACCTATATTCTGCTCAGGAGCACAAGGGAACATAGATAGACATGGACATGTGATGTGTTACCATGGTAACCTCAACATTATCATAGTTTTTCCCTGGCTCTTATTGAAGGGGTGATACAATCACACAAACCAGCCCGCACGCACGCACGCACGCACACACACACACACACACACAACACACACACACACACACACAACCCAGCCAGCCCAGCACACACACACACACACACACACACACACACACACACACACAACACGATGTCTAAGAACACTGGAGCAGAGGCCACGCCTAGTTTCATAACCATGGTCTCACAGGGCCTGATAGAAGGATAGAGGATGTGGATGTGGTTTAGTAATAAGCACATACAGGTATGAATATGGATGTCGTTGCTTTGAAAAACAATAAGACTGCACTGGAAATTTGAAATGTGTAACATTGGAATACAGTCAGGAGGGGAGGTGGAATTCAACTCTTTTAATTGCAAAAGGGAATCAGTTAATACATAGAATGAAGCACTGAAACAAGCCACTATGACATTGCAAAACACCATTAAAGAGAACATTGTACATGTCCCAGTAATCCAAGTCATTCCATCAGAAATGCATTCAAAGAGAACAGAAAAAAAGTACATTTGCACCATGATAATGTATCCTGGCGTTCTAAAAACAATGTATGAGAGCTCACATTGTGCTGATGACAGCTCTACAATTCAAAACACTTAAAAATGTTTTACAAACAGTTTGTTAACAAAGAAGACGTCTTAGCTTTCCTGTTTTTTTTATTATTATTTTTTATCAAAAAGACAGCAATCTAAAAAAAAAGGCACCACTGGAGGTGATCGGTTCACACCTTCCATCTTACATGGTGGCGGCAGCTTCACACAAAACAACTGACATTTACTGTTAATGTTAAGCTGTAGAAAACCTGGGGGCCAAGAGACACGATCCCACACAGCTGCTGAGATAAAACAGAATGGAAATCTCCAGAACAAAAAACTGACTTCAAATGGTTTTTTTGTGTTTTTTTTTTACAAAGTGTTGATTCCCAAAAGGTGTAAAACTGGACCTGCTGTTGCTGTTGGACTAGCTGTTGTGCTGCCGTCACAGTGCCCCCTGCTGGAGGAGGGTGTAGTCGAGGGACTCAGGTGGGTTGGTGCTCGTTAGGTCATATTTTATAAATGTGTTTTTTTTGCAGAGTCAGGCAAACCCAGAAAACATACAGTATCAGCTCCCATATTCAATACATTGCACCTTGTGTAGTAAGTCACACTATCCTCTAGTTAGAACAACTGCCATGAAACAACAGTACACCCTCCCCTGGAACAGAACACTACTGCAACCATTTGTGTGTTATTGTTCAAGAAAATTGAATATCATCTATTGTTTCAGGCTTACATATTACTTTAACATTGTTTTAAAGATGTTTACCAACCCCACATAGTAAAAACAAAACTCTCTTTGTAATTCCATTTCCTCCTATCTGAAAATTGTAAGCAGTAAGCACTAAGAAAAATGTTTAGGCATGCAAATATGTGAAAAGCTCTACTCTTTTTGTCTGTGCTGGTGAAAATCAAATTCCCTAAATGAACATGGTATAGTCAAATCATCTGTCTTGTCTAAATGAACATGGTATA
The DNA here is from genome assembly GCF_963989245.1 of Nansenia antarctica. NCBI lineage: Eukaryota > Metazoa > Chordata > Actinopteri > Argentiniformes > Microstomatidae > Nansenia > Nansenia antarctica. The sequence continues at coordinate 18,284,248 of NC_137693.1, forward strand.
GTCAGATCAGCTGTCTTGTCTGGTCTAAATGAACATGGTATAGTCAGATCAGCTGTCTTGTCTGGTCTAAATGAACATGGTATAGCTAATCAGCTGTCTTGTCTTGTCTATATGAACATGGTATAGCTAATCAGCTGTCTTGTCTTGTCTAAATGAACATGGTATAGCTAATCAGCTGTCTTGTCTTGTCTAAATGAACATGGTATAGCAAATCAGCTGTCTTGTCTTGTCTAAATGAACATGGTATAGCTAATCAGCTGTCCTGTCGGGAACTCTCATTAACGTACATACATACCGACATAGGTTATTATCTGGGGGAAGTATATACTATGTACATTTAGGATTTACACTTTCCTCTGCCCAATACTTTGGCTTTGCCATTTTTATTGTCATGATTTTTTTTTATCGTCATCAAAATGTACATCATAGTGTACCCCTTATCACGCAACCTCCCTCTCTTAGAGTCGGTTTGACGCGGCAGGGAGGAATTACTACATACAGACTTAAGAACTCTAAACCTTAATTCAATAAAACTTCACATTGTTTCTTTTCTTTTTCATTCAAGGGCCTAATTGTCTGGCTTTGGTTGTTTTATACACAATAACATTTCCCCCAGTTCCCCTACTGCCCACGGTTTCAGAGCTGTTTGGGTCCACTGTGTGTGTGTGTGTGTGTGTGTGTGTGTGTGTGTGTGTGTGTGTATGTGTGTGTTGCAGTTTAATGAAGACTCTTACAGATAACACACAGATAACACGCTATGTGGTGGACCTAGCGTTTGGCAGACATTGCATTGACATTATGGAAGCAAAGTTGAATGAATGTTGTTATGAATGTTCGGCATTAGCTGGGATGTTGCAATGGCTATACACAGTATTTACAGCAGATGAACAGGACATTCACCTCTCTGGCTGGAGAGCCTTCCTCTAAAACTGTTCTCATGACTTATAACACCTTGAAAGATACACAGGAAGAGAGAGAGGGACACAGAGGAAAATGATGAGCATCAGTAATGCAAAAAACATACTCAAGTCTGACTGCTGCACCCCTGGAGAAATGTCCATTTGCTGCTTGGAATTGTGCACTTGAAATAGGAGCAAATATTTCGCATTTGTTGTTTTCCCTATACTATAGCTGAACGCTTGGTTTCAAAGTGGAAAAAAAAGACACTTCTGTAGTTACATTACTATTAGTAAGTTGCGTGTTCTCAAGTAACATTGAATCGGTCACTTTCACACAATAGAATTATTTGGCGAATTATTGAGAGACGTGATTCTTACATCATTGTCGTATACGCCCAGCATATACATTCTTAACAATATAGGATATTAAAAAAAACAAGATTTAGTGGTGAATTCTCAAGCAGCAAAAGGTGGATCAGCCGTGGCGGCCGAGCCCAGGTAGTCGAGTGGCACCAGGGAGAGATGGAGAACCTCCCCGATACTGGAGGGTGGAGAGCACCAGAGATACCTCTGAGACACACGCCAGGGGAGACAGAGATACCTCTGAGAGACCAGGGGAGACAGAGATACCTCTGAGAGACAGGCCAGGGGGAGACAGAGATACCTCTGAGAGACAGGCCAGGGGGAGACAGAGATACCTCTGAGAGACAGGCCAGGGGGAGACAGAGATACCTCTGAGAGACAGGCCAGGGGGAGACAGAGATACCTCTGCTGACAGCAGCAGCTGAGGGGAGTCTACATAGACTCTCCGAGAGAGTCATCATCATCCAGAGAGAGAGGCAGGTAGAGATCCTACAGAGAGACAAGAGAGGAAGTGACATCATCAGTCAGAGACAGTTGGTCGGACCAGTGATTGGTCCAGTATGAGAAAAGAGGGTAAAACGGAGATGTAGACTCTAGTGGGAAAAGGAGGAGAGAGGAAGGGGGGTACCTTCTGCTTGCGGTGGATGGCTGGGCTGGTGGGGGTGGAGGTGGGGGACTGCTTGGAAATAGGGGTGGAGAGCTGGCTGTCGGAGCCCGTCCCATTGGCTGTGAGAACCCAGACGAAGAAAGAATGAAATACAGGAGTAAAGAGAGAGAGAGAGAGAGAGAAAAAAAAGAGGTGAAAGGAGAGAACGAGAGAGAGAGAGAGAGAGAGAGAGAGAGAGAGAGAGAGAGAGAGAGAGAGAGAGAGAGAGAGAGAGAGACCAGTGGGTTAGTCAGTGTGTAAGACAGCCAGGACTCCCTCCCTGGCCCCATAGTAGGGTCATTCCTGGGCCTTGACCTCACTTGGCTAGAGCCTCTGCCTGGCTCCCTGTTTGTCCCTCTCTGCTGGAGGACGTTTTGGTCGTTACTCTGCAGCCCCCGGGAGGTTGCTAGGACACCCCTAGACTTTGTTTACATTTGAGAGTGGAGCGATGTGTGGTAGTTTGTGTAGTAAGAGTTTTAAAAGGCTTTTGTCCTTTACAGAGACAAACAGAAACCCTCAGGCAAGGCTGAACCAGATGGCCAGTCCTGCTCTCTGCCAGGAGGGGTAAACAGCTACAGTAGAGGAAGCCAAGCCCAGTGAGATGAGGCTCATGTGTTCATCCAGTGCATCTCTCAGATTAGCTGAATGCCTATTAGGTAAAAAAAAGAATAATATACCTGGCACATTACTGAGCAGTTGAGAGAAAGTGTAGGTATGTAGGAACAGTAGTCAGCACAGTGCATGGAGCTCAATGAAGATGTTGTCTTCTGTGCCTACTCCAGAGGTTTATGGTCTGTGAGTATATTCTATTAGCTAAACCACTGACAACCCACTGTACCAGATGCTCCCTGACTTCCTACTTTAACTCCTGTATAGAGCGCATAGTACTACAATACAATACAATTCATGTTAAATTAGAAGCACAGGGTGTTAGGGAGTCAGGGTGTTAGGGGTCAGGGTGTTAGGGGTCAGGGTGTTAGGGAGTCAGGGGTCAGGGTGTTAGGGGTCAGGGGTCAGGGTGTTAGGGGTCAGGGTGTTAGGGGTCAGGGTGTTAGGGAGTCAGGGGTTACATTGAAACATGCAACAAAAATAACTGAAAACATGGCTTTTATTTCCAAAAAGAAAATGTGCAATAAAACCGAACAAACATAAACAACAACATCAATGTGTCAGAGAAATAAAAACCACCAAACCACCATTGCAGGAAGAGTTACTGTAGAGGGGTTAGTAGTAGTATATTGTAGAGGAGTTAGTATAAAGCCCTTATTTTTTTAATAACACAGTGTATGTCCCAGATAATAGCAGCCCAAGAGATAATTACAAATGTTGACTACCTAGTATCATTTTGGAAATGGTCATCTGTTCAGATTATCCTGATCAAACAAAGGCTGGATTCTGTGTCCCCATTTGGGTGTATTAGTGGGGTTGTGGTAGACGTGTGAAGGTGTGGTGTTGAGATTAGAGGACTGCTGCACCCTGGGCCCAGCCGTAAACACAGTCTGCCTCCACACACAGGACACACAGACAACAACCTGACGGGTTTAAGCAGCCTGTCTACCCAGTCACATGATGCACAACAACACGCAGATTACACAAATGATTCAACATGAAAAAAAAGAGAAACCAAAATCAAAACAACCAAAAAAATCATAATGTACTGTAAAATGACAGAAGTCACATGCATCCATCATCAGTTGGATAAATCTAGCTGCCTCGAGAATCAGAGTGGATGCTGGGAGTAAAGGGGTGAGTAGGTAGCTGGTAGTAGAGGGGTGAGTAGGTAGCTGGTAGTAAAGAGGTGAGGGATGCTGGGAGGAGGTCTATGTGAGAGCGGTCTAGCTGACAGCAGGTCAGAGATCAGATAATAACAGCAGGTCAGAGGTCAGATAATAACAGCAGGTCAGAGGTCAGATATTAACGGGCTCACTCGATTCAGCAGGAGACTTGCTGCGTCTGATTGGCCCAGGACTCTTGGAACTCCGCCCTCCTTTGGGTCCCTTCAACACCCTGATTTCTGCTGGAGACACACACACACACACACACACACGCAGACACACACACACACACACGCACACACACACACACACGCACACGCACACGCACACGCACACGCATACACACACGCACACACACACACGCGCAGACACACACACACACACACGCACACGCACACGCACACACACACACACACACACACGCACACGCACACGCAGACACACACACACACACACACGCAGACACACACACACACACACGCAGACACAAACACACACACACAGTGAGTGAGAGCGCAGTAGGAGACAGACCACAGCAGTATCTTGAAAGGCAACATTGAAGAAAAAAAAAAGGAAAAGAAACAGACGTTCGTACAAACAAATTGACACAATGAGAACATGGAGACATGGAGACACAGAGACATGGAGACTCTACTATGGTAATTCATGGCCACATTGCACACAGATGAGTCTATAATGCTGTCTTTGTTGTGTCTTTGTTGCTGCACTGTTCTCAGTCAGAGTCATTGTGTGAACTTGCTGGGATAACGTGCAGCTTTATAGTAGCGTTCCTGTACTGTATGTTACTGTACATTACTGTATATTATTCTATGTGTATGTGTATGGACATTATTCTATGTAGTTTGATGAGATGTGTAAGTGTGATGGTGTTTGTACAATGGTGAGGTTTATTATCTGTAGCTTTGTACTGTTAGTGGTGCAATGTATTCTGGGTCAGGGCATTAATCAGGGTAAATACAGTGCAGCATGGAGCCAACAGCCACACAGCCAGACACCTTCCACCCCTCCCCTCCCCTCCCTTCCCTTCCCTTCCCCTCCCCTCCCTCCCCTTCCCTCCCCTCCCTTCCCCCCCCCCCCCCCCCCCCCCTCCCCACACCACTCCTCTCTACTCTCACTGCCACACAGTGCCTCTGTCCCTCCTTCCACTCTCTCTGTACTACACTGCATTTGTGTTCCTCCACCCACTTCTTTCTCTCTAGAGGCTCTTCCCCCGCTCTCCTCCTTCTCTGTGTGAATGCTGATCACACTGTCCTCCCTCTCTCCTCCTCTCTATGCTAATCACACTGTCCTCCCTCTCTTCTCAGTGCTGCTGGTCACAGTGTGTGTGTGTGTGTGTGTGTGTGTGTCTCCCCTCTCATAACCTTCATGCACCAGGAGCCACAGACACAGCCAGATGCCCAGTTCCAGTGCCTGTGAGAGAAGCCAGTGCATGTGAGAGATGCCACCGGGCATTCCCAAATCCTACAGAGACACATCAAACTCTCTCTTCTCCTCTCGTGGACTCCCCTCTCCTCCCCTCCTCTCCTCCTCTCCCCTCCTCCTCTCCCCTCCTCCTCTCCCCTCTGTTCTCCTGTCGTCGACTCCCCTCTCCTCTCCTCCTCTCCTCCTCTCTTCTTCTCCCCTCCCCTCTCTTCTCCTCTCGTCGACTCCTCCCCTCCTCTCCCTTCCCCTCTCGTCTCCTCTCCTCCCCTCTCTTCTCCTCTCCTCTAAGGATATTCACCCTCTCTCCTCTCCGTCCCTAACCCTCCTTTCATGACTTTTCCTAGATATGTGCGTTCTACCATCAGGATAAGCTAGTATGAAGCTATTTTGCCGTTCTGGCAGGCTAATTTACAAGACGCGCCAACTAGTGGTCTTTGTGAGTAAATAGCAGCGTAGCATTGTAAAGAGGGGGTGACATTTGACCCCCCCGAGGCGGCTCTTTTAGTAGGTAAAAAAGACACGGCTGTTCTAGTGTTAAAGGGTTAGCTAACGGGCCTTGAGCTGGAGGAGACCCAGACCTGCTGCCGACCCTCACGGCCATAAAACCCATCTGATCTGTACGGGATCCAACTCTGCTTTTAGTGATGTTTATCCATACAGAGTGTAGCTCCCCTCTAGACAGGCCCATAAAACCACAAACAGGATCCAAATCTCTACTAAATATGGTGGTGTGAAATGATAGCCCGACTGTTGCATAGTTAGGGTTAGGGTTAGACAGGGTTAGACAGGGTTAGGGGCTATCTGCGTATTAACTTGGACCAATGCAGTGCGACTGTACATGTAGAAGCCAGGCTCCCTCCTCCCCCCCCCCCCACCCCCCCGGCCCGGCCCAGGCTAGCTCAGCGGTCTCACTGACCTTGGTTAATGTAGCCCACCGGGGAGGACTTGGGTTTGGTTCCAGTGGGGTAGTGTGCTGAAAAACAAGGAACCACATCATTAAAGCATCACTGGCATCTCCTTCACAGCCAGACCAACTGTGGCACTGTGGAGAGAGAGAGGACAGGGTCAGCTATGGACCCTGTCTCAAACCACATTTGGTACATTGGGTGCTGCCATTGGTGTGTGAATGTGTGTGTGAATGGGTGAATGAGAGGCCGTTGTAAAGCACTTAGAGCAGCTTTGGAGCAGCAAAAAAAGCGCTATATAAGTGCAGTCCATTTACCATTTACTAGGACACTGTTATGTCATAAGTAGGAGTTGTTCTATAAGAGGGAGTGGGGAAGTACAGTGCATTGTGGGATAAGGGTCCGAATATGGGATGTGGTTGTGCAGAGGCCTGTGTTTGTAGTAAAACAATAGATAGATAAATAGACTTTGAAGCACATAGTGAGAAAGCAGGCTTGGTACTATAGCTCTGCTTCTCTCCTGCACTCAGCACCACCATGCTGTCTGACCTAAACCTGTCACTACCACGATGAATGGCTGTTCCTCTACCCACAACTATCCCCTGCTACATTCTCTCTCTCGCACGCAGGCACGCACGCACACACCACACACACACGCACGCACGCACGCACACACATCACACACACATCACACACACATCATACACACATCACACACACATCACACGCACGCACGCACGCACGCACACACCACACACACACACACACACACACACACACACACACACACACACACACCCCACACCACACAGCTGGTCTAGGCTAGGAGTACTTGCCCAATACAGTAATACAGTATGTCATCTGTGTAAGTAAGCGTTTAGTGAAACACCAGACAACGGCTATTCTATTGTTTAAGACAATCATTTTAAGGTAATATTGATGCAGAGGGACACTAGTTGTGGCTAGGGCGACTGTAATGACATGATAGGGTTAGGGTTATATAGTGAAGTAGCGAGGCTAGGGTTAGGGTTAGGGTTAGGGAGGCTCACTGTTCTCATCAAGTGAGAAGTCGTCCTGAGCGTAGCGGAACTTCTCTGGGCCGCAGGCGATGAAGACGTCATCATCACCAAAGAAGTCCTGAAGGCAGGTGACCTGGAGGAGCAGACACAGTGAGACCGTTAGAGAGAGCAGCTCTGCAGCTACACAGTACAGAACTAAATAGGATCATAATGTCGTTAGCCTCAAAGTCATAATTTTGGCCAAATTGAGATATCTGCCTAACTCTACTCTCCTAACACTGCTGACTCATTGGGCATTATTCCCTACTATGCCATCAGCCTATCAGAATGCTTGTTACATTCCAAAACCACTATCTGCCCATGTCATCTCTTTGACATAGGGAATTTTTGACGCTACATACAAAGATGGCTCGGCTGACCACAAGTGAAGCATGACTAACGCTATGACAGATCAGATATACTGTCAAAGGTTCATTCTAGACATTGACCACCACAATGACCATCCTGACTGTCCCACCCATGACTGTACCTTTCTCATCATGTCAGAAACACCAAAAACCCAGGAACAGAGATCCACATACTTCATTATGGTTCTTTTTTTTGTTGCTTAAGCGCATTTTAACTGCTGACTCTGTACTAATTAAAACAGATAATCCACTAGCATTCATTGGACTGTGATGAAGCGTTGCTCATAATTGTGCAAGGTTTGAGATTATTGAATAGCTGTAGGGCAAGCTCACACAATTACATGGCTTAACACCTCTCATGGTACATGTGGGACCGGTGTGGTTATGGGTTAGGGTATATGGCTGACTGAGGCTGAAGGCTGAATGTGAAATGGCTAAATCCTTGATAAATCGCTTCGTTTTGGATGCAAATCTGAAACCTTCAGTATATTTAAATAACCTAGGAGGTTTAGATCTATCTGGATCTCCTTCAGCCTTACAACACAGCTGCCCTGTCTGGCGTGGGACGATCTCCAGCCCGCCCACCCGTGGTTCTGATATAGAAATTCTCCCCACAGCAGCCATAGGTTGTTACTGGTTTTTCAGCCAGTGGGAGTAGTTTCTACTGCGTTTCTTTGCGGACACATTAGCATGACTATTAAAGCCAGATCTCACATGTCACACACACACACACACACACACACACACACACACACAAAGCTATAAACTTACTTCTTTCATAATGAGTCATTACTGTGTATCAGAGAGCTCAGTTTAGCCTCCTCCTCCTCCAGGAGGAGGGTAGGTCAGTCAACCCAGCTCTCTGATAGGTCAGTCCACCCAGCTCTCTGATAGGTCAGTCATCCCAGCTCTCTGATAGGTCAGTCATCCCAGCTCTCTGATAGGTCAGTCATCCCAGCTCTCTGATAGGTCAGTCACATGGCCTAGCAGGCTTATTAGACCCTGCCACACTCCACCTTCAAAACAAAGAGACCCTTCTTGTCTCCCCGGTGACACACCAGCCAGAGGTTTACTGCCCTGGAGGGTCTAGTAACCCAGGATACACTACCCCCCTGGAGGGTCTAGTAACCCAGGATACACTACCCCTCCTTTGTGACACACTCCCAAACTATGAGCCGCTGCTAATTCTGGAGCGGCCGCCCCTCCCTGGCAGCTGCCATGTCGTTGTGTTCTAGACGGGAAACGTAGCTGCTAAAAGTGGAGGAGTGTCTGGCCGCGCGGCGTCAGCCAGCTGAAGCCTCTCCGTGTCCCAGAGGACCCAGCCTGGGTCTGGGGGAGGAGGGGGTCCCTGACAGAGGCAGGGTAGGAGAGGCAGGCTGGGGGAGGAGGGGGTCCCTGACAGAGGCAGGGTAGGAGTGGCAGGCTGGGGGAGGAGTGGCAGGGGAGGTATGGAGAATTATGGATGACATCACAATACATAATCCCAGTACGATTGCTTTTTCGTCGTCGCTTTCTAATGAACTAACCCCGACGTCCGTCGGAATGGACGAAGTGTTTCCCTCCCGTCGGTATTCGGAGCTTAGAGATGAATCACTTTTTAGAAATCTGCCGATTGCAGTTTGGCGTTTATCAGCTTCAAAGCTGAACGGCGACGTTTTACAGACGCCTCTCAATCATGTGTCAGATGGGGAGCGTGAGGGAGTTCCCCTGCCCCCCTGCCACGCCCCCCCCGTGGTGCTGATGGAGATGGGATGTACGTGGGGCCTCTCCGGGGGGGTTAGGGTTAACAGCCCATCAAGGCCCCAGTGGACCGGCTCCCCAGCTGCACTGCTAATGCAATCACCTCAGAGAGGGAAGGGGAGAGGGGGGAGGAGGCCACAGGGCTCTATGGTGGAAGCTCTGTTAGACCACAGGGCTCTATGGTGGAAGCTCTGTTAGACCACAGGGCTCTATGGTGGAAGCTCTGTTAGACCACAGAGCTCTATGGTGGAAGCTCTGTTAGGCCACAGGGCTCTATGGTGGAAGCTCTGTTAGACCACAGAGCTCTATGGTGGAAGCTCTGTTAGACCACAGAGCTCTATGGTGGAAGCTCTGTTAGACCACAGAGCTCTATGGTGGAAGCTCTGTTAGGCCACAGGGCTCTATGGTGGAAGCTCTGTTAGACCACAGGGCTCTATGGTGGAAGCTCTGTTAGACCACAGGGCTCTATGGTGGAAGCTCTGTTAGACCACAGGGCTCTATGGTGGAAGCTCTGTTAGACCACAGGGCTCTATGGTGGAAGCTCTGTTAGGCCACAGGGCTCTATGGTGGAAGCTCTGTTAGACCACAGAGCTCTATGGTGGAAGCTCTGTTAGACCACAGAGCTCTATGGTGGAAGCTCTGTTAGACCACAGAGCTCTATGGTGGAAGCTCTGTTAGACCACAGGGCTCTATGGTGGAAGCTCTGTTAGGCCACAGGGCTCTATGGTGGAAGCTCTGTTAGACCACAGAGCTCTATGGTGGAAGCTCTGTTAGACCACAGGGCTCTATGGTGGAAGCTCTGTTAGACCACAGGGCTCTATGGTGGAAGCTCTATTAGGCCTCAGAGCTCTACGGTGGAAGCTCTGTTAGGCCACAGGGCTCTATGGTGGAAGCTCTGTTAGGCCACAGTAAGACTGTGGTTGTATGGTTCTATCTGCCCCCCCACCCCCCATGCTTTTGTTAAGGGTCACTAACAGTCTGAAGGTCATTAGAGTGATGGAAATGCAACAGACACGCTCAGCAGAATAACTACTACAGCACACAGAGAGACAGAGATATGAAGGTCAATAGAAAGTCTTTCATGTTCCACTTCCATCTCTCACACACACACACACACACACATACACACACACACATACACGCACACGCACACACACACACACACACACACACACTCACAAACACGCACACGCACATGCACACCACACGCACGCACGCACGCACGCACGCCACGCACGCACGCACGCACGCACACACACACACACACACATTGACAGTGTCATTTATATTAGTTTTACATTCATTCTAATTTACAGCCTACATAATTATTGTTCTATTGCTCTTTTTGCCATTGTCTTTTAAATCATTTTTGCTTATATATCGTTTTGTTATGTCTCATGCACCAACCTCACCAAGTCAATTTCCTGTATACTTGGCAATAAAAAGAATTACGATTCAGATTATTGCAGTAATGTCCAACATACACTGATGAGCCAAAACATTATGACCACTGACATGTGAAGTGAATAATATTGATTATCTTGTTACCATGGCGCCTGTCAAGGGGTGGGATACATTAGGCAGCAAGTGAACAGCCAGTTGTTGACGTTGAAGTGTTGGATGCAGGAGAGATGGGCAGGGGAGTAAACACCTGAGACACTTTGACACGGGCCAAGTTGTTATGGCCAGACGACTGGGTCAGAACATCTCTGAAACGTTACGGCTTGTGGGCTCAGGCATAATTCTATGTTTTATTAATGCAGGTCAGCAACCAGAGAGGGTACTGAATCATGCCCATGAATCCAATCATATCATCAACACAATCAGCAACCTTGGAGATGATAAGGCTGTAGTAGTAGAGAAGGACTTCCTAGCCAACAAGAGGAAACAAGCTGTGTATGAATGTGGGGTTAATACACATCTCACTGACTGTTGGGTTGCTGCAGTTATGGAGATAGCCATAATACTCTTAACCACAGTGAGCCCCAGATAGAGTCAGCATCTCCAGACACACCCTTCCTTCAATCCAGACACAGGTTAGTAATGCTGCTCTTACTAATGTATTACTCATGTATTACTAATGTATTACCACCAGCTGCAAGGGAAGCAACTGATATCCATGTCTGATATATCCCACTACTCTACCTCCCTGTAAGAGCAGCCTAGACACCAGCCTGACCCTGGGCCTGGCTCCACACCCTCACACTAGGAGCCAGGATGAGACGGGACCACTGACCCTCATCTGTCAGACCCGTCATCCCTCCTGTCATCCCTCCCCTCATCCCTCCCTCCCTCCCCTCATCCCTCCCCTCATCCCTCCCCTCCTCCTTCCCATCATCCCTCTGCCAGCAGACACAACAGCTTCCACAGCCCAGCAGCCAGCCTCACCAGGGGGGGAGAGAGAGGGAGAGAGAGAGGGAGAGAGAGAGGCTGCACACACACATCAAATACTTTCATCACCACAGGGCTTTACCAAACCATTACCAGAGTAAACAGTAAGAGGGGGTCGGGGGGGGTTATACTGTCTGGGTAATTCAGATGATGCTTCTGTGCGCCTCTGACTCTTGTGAAAGTCGTCATCCTGATTCCTGAGAGATTACAGTCGTCATCTGAATCAAATGAATAAATCATGAATGCTTTCTGATTTCCCTCGAGACCAAAGAATCAACATGACCAAAGGCATAGTACGGTATAGAGTTACAGTATTACATTGTATTGCTATACAACACTCACAATTGCTAAACCTGTTTATGGTGCAAATTCGACATTCTCCCTCTCAGTCTAGACTATTACTTAACATTACGTAAACAGGAACATCAATATATTTCTAGATATCACATTACGCCATAGGCATGGTGCATCTCTACTGTATCTATGCTCCACCTCTACTGTATCTATGCTCCATCTCTACTGTATCTATGCTCCATCTCTACTGTATCTATGCTCCATCTCTACTGTATCTATGCTCCATCTCTACTGTATCTATGCTGCATCTCTACTGTATCTATGCTCCATCTCTACATCTCTACTGTATCTATGCTGCATCTCTACTGTATCTATGCTCCATCTCTACTGTATCTATGCTCCATCTCTACTGTATCTATGCTCCATCTCTACTGTATCTATGCTCCATCTCTACATCTCTACTGTATCTATGCTCCATCTCTACTGTATCTATGCTGCATCTCTACATCTCTACTGTATCTATGCTCCATCTCTACATCTCTACTGTATCTATGCTCCATCTCTACTGTATCTATGCTCCATCTCTACTGTATCTATGCTCCATCTCTACTGTATCTATGCTCCATCTCTACATCTCTACTGTATCTATGCTCCATCTCTACTGTATCTATGCTCCATCTCTACTGTATCTATGCTGCATCTCTACTGTATCTATGCTGCATCTCTACTGTATCTATGCTCCATCTCTACTGTATCTATGCTCCATCTCTACTGTATCTATGCTCCATCTCTACTGTATCTATGCTCCATCTCTACTGTATCTATGCTCCATCTCTACTGTATCTATGCTGCATCTCTACATCTCTACTGTATCTATGCTGCATCTCTACTGTATCTATGCTCCATCTCTACTGTATCTATGCTCCATCTCTACATCTCTACTGTATCTATGCTCCATCTCTACTGTATCTATGCTCCATCTCTACTGTATCTATGCTCCATCTCTACTGTATCTATGCTGCATCTCTACTGTATCTATGCTCCATCTCTACTGTATCTATGCTCCATCTCTACATCTCTACATCTCTACTGTATCTATGCTACATCTCTACTGTATCTATGCTCCATCTCTACTGTATCTATGCTGCATCTCTACTGTATATATGCTCCATCTCTACTGTATCTATGCTCCATCTCTACATCTCTACTGTATCTATGCTCCATCTCTAGTGTATCTATGCTCCATCTCTACTGTATCTATGCTCCATCTCTACTGTATCTATGCTCCATCTCTACATCTCTACTGTATCTATGCTCCATCTCTACTGTATCTATGCTCCATCTCTACATCTCTACTGTATCTATGCTCCATCTCTACTGTATCTATGCTGCATCTCTACTGTATCTATGCTCCATCTCTACTGTATCTATGCTACATCTCTACTGTATCTATGCTACATCTCTACTGTATCTATGCTCCATCTCTACTGTATCTATGCTCCATCTCTACTGTATCTATGCTCCACCTCTACTGTATCTATGCTCCATCTCTACATCTCTACTGTATCTATGCTACATCTCTACTGTATCTATGCTACATCTCTACTGTATCTATGGTGAGGCTGTTCTCTGCAGAGCTCCAGTCATGTTGCTGGTACATAGTGAGGTTTGGGTTTGGGACTAAGAGGAGGAGGCTGTTGGCTGACAGCTCAGCAGGCTGGTGATGTGATCTGAGGTGAAGGCAGCGCGCCCAAAACATGGAGGAGCATGGAGGGGGGGGGGGGGGGGGGGGGTGACCTTCAACACGGGTAAGCCTGTGAGACAGGCCACCAGACACAGAGATACATACACACACATACACACACACACACACACACACACAGACACACACACACACACACACACACACACACACACACACACACACACACTGGAGGCTGGAGTCAGTGAGCGATGGGAGGGGAGTGAGTGTCTAGGCCACCAGCAGACACAGAGAGGGAGGAGACAGAGGAACACATCAAGGCCAATCAACAGCTGCCTCGTCAGCGCAGCAGCGACACATCAAAACACCACTCAGAGAACCATCTCCATCTACTCCATCTACTCCATCTACTCCGTCTACTTCAAAGACAGTAGTAAAACAGTCAGCTCAACAGAGTCTGAGGATCGGCCCATTGAAAACAACCCCGAGTCAGAAGACGGTTTTGGACATTTGGTCTTTTCTCATTCTACTATCGGCCAAAGCCGTTTTTTAACTCCAGCCATTCGTCTGATCAGAAGTATGTTCGTTTGGATGTAGTATACCGCTGACTAGGTGTCTCCTCTCAGAGGACTGTGTGAATGAGCAGTAAGGGGTTAATCATTCAGCCGGTGCAGGAGCTCAGCTCAGCCTGGTGGTCTGTGTCTGTGTGTGTGTGTGTGTGTGTGTGTGTGTGTGTGTGTGTGTGGAGACTGGGCTCCGTCTCACAGTGATGGAGCACTGCACCACCCCCACCCCCGACTGCACCAACACTGCCTGCACCCCCCCCCCCCCCCCCACCCCTACTGCACCAACACTGCCTGCACCCCCCCCCCACCCCATCCCCTCTCTACATCCTCCAGACTGGGGGAGGGGACGGGGGACCACGGCCGTAAACCTTCTGGACAGGATAACTCTCATCTGCAGCCATATTACCATAATCACATTCACACATCATGTAAACCTGCTGAGCTGAGCCACGGCCCACTGACACTCCTAACACACGGGAGCCCCGAACACAGCAGAACGAGTGGGATCAATGAAGCCCAGTAACCACGGCAACAGCGGACACACACAGGCTCCGCACTGTGGCTTGGAGCTCCTAGTCCTGGCCGTGCCTCTCCTGCTGTCGAGGTCTGGACAGACACAGTCCCACTTCCACTCCCACAGTGTCCAGACAGCACCAAGGGGACGGTACCACAGACAGCACCAAGGGGACGGTACCACAGACAGCACCAAGGGGACGGTACCACAGACAGCACCAAGGTGACGCGGGAGGTTAATTGCTACTGGAGGCCTTCCAGGAAGTCATCGCAGCTCATCTCCAGGGTACAGAGTTAATGTTACGGCTACAGGGTACAGAGTTAATGTTACAGCTACAGGGGGCCTTTACTCTGGCTGACTGAGAGGAATACTGGTTTATTTTGAGAAACAACAATGAAACGGATGTTTTGGGGTTCAACGGTTTTGTCAAATTTATCTTCTTGATAGAACCCAAAAGCTCTGCCCAAAGGCCCAGAGTGAGCGTGTGTGAGGCAGAGTGAGCGTGTGTGAGGCAGAGTGAGCGTGTGTGAGGGCAGAGTGAGTGTGTGTGAGGGCAGAGTGAGCGTGTGTGAGGGCAGAGTGAGCGTGTGTGAGGGCAGAGTGAGCGTGTGTGAGGGCAGAGTGAGCGTGTGTGAGGGCAGAGTGAGCGTGTGTGAGGGCAGAGTGAGCGTGTGTGAGGGCAGAGTGAGCGTGTGTGAGGGCAGAGTGAGCGTGTGTGAGGGCAGAGTGAGCGTGTGTGAGGGCAGAGGCAGACAGAGTGAGCAGTGTGAGGGCAGAGTGAGCGTGTGTGAGGGCAGAGGCAGACAGAGGCAGACAGAGGCAGACAGAGGCAGACAGAGGCAGACAGAGGCAGCCAGCTCAGGAGATGATGTCATCCTGCCTGCCGCCCGCCCAGGCCTGGCTGGCTGAAATGGCCATACCAGTGTAATCCCATTAGAGATAATCCAGCTCTGTGGCTCTCTCCTGGGCACGCTCTTCCTGCTCCATACCCTGGCTTCCACCCCCCCCTCTCTCTCTCTCTCTCTCTCCTGTCCCTGGCCTTCTGAAGGGTAGGGAGGGGTGAGGAGACACTGGGGGGGCTAGGGTAACTCTAATGAAGCTGTGTGGGGGGTACAACGACACCCGCACTCACTGACTGGGTGTGGAATTGCTTGAGGGCCCTGAGAATGTGAGAATGTGTGTAATCCTGTAACATTATCTCCCATTGTCATTCAACAGGGAAAATAGTGTTTCTGACTAATCCTATGCACGCCTGCCCTGGGACAATGTCCAAAATGGCTGAGGGGTGAATAAAGTATACACACACACACACACACACACACACACACACACACACATACACATACACATACACATACACATACACATACACATACACACACACACTCACACTCACACTCACACACACACACACACACACACACACACACACACACACACACACACACACACAAACACAAAGGCTGAGTCATCTTTTCTCCATTTTAACTGGTTGCCAGTGTGATGTCTATTGCCAGCACCTGTAACTTGCCACAGGTGAGTTTAAATACAAATTAAAGGAGCATGACATGCTTGAAATACATTTCTTACAATTTTGTCCAGTCCATTTTTGGAGTTCTGTGAGGAACGATTTTTCTCAGCTTTTTTGTCTTTTTCCAATGCAAACTAAAATAAATAAACATGTGAATACCAAAGCATTTGTAATTGCAACAGTTTTCTGGGAGAAGTGGTGCATTATCTGACAGAAGTGCAGGGGTGCCAATATTGTTGTCCATGACTGTATGTGAATATGATACAAATGGGGTGTACAGATTTCAGTTCTGTCAAAGTCTATTTCATAGTACAGCACAACAATAAAAACGACTATTTCATAGTACAAAAATAAAAAACTATATTTTGAAACAGAAAATACAGAAGAAAAAAGGTCATCATCAAGGTTTCCTGCCCCCAGCCATCACACTGAATAACGACCAAACAACTTATGCAAGCAAACATCCTTTTATCTAATTAATATTAATGACACAATTAGCTTTGTTTCTGCACTGGCTGCAGGCTCACTACATTTTAAGTGCAGTGTGGTTGTTTTCATTTTGTGAAACCACAAAAAGAAAAATAGAACAGCACCATTGGGTAGGACTTTTTTTTTTTTTTTTTTACCCTTACAGTATGTCCCTTTTATGATCACCTATGTCCCTGTGTCCTTGAGGATAGTTCATAAACAGAAACAGCTGACCTCACAACATGTCAACACAAGGGACCAATGTTTGTTTGAGCCGAAACTAATAGCAGCAATGAGTGTTGACTACAGCCTTTGTTCAGTGTGACTAGTGGTTAGAGAGGAGAGGATTGGTTATCCGCTTGTTAAGTCTGACGTCAAAAGTGACGTTTAGCCATTTCCGAGTCCAAACCAGAAATTCCCTCCACCAGAGTACCTGTGAACTACAGCGGTAGAATGACAGTTTAATAGTTGTTTAGACTCGGATCTATTCATACAACAAGGGACACAGCACTTTCCCGTTTTCCCCATATTGTCAGGGTATTTGAGCCTCGGAAAAGCGCTATATAAATATAATTAATTATTATTATTATTTCGGCATTTCGAAGACAGCGCCTCAGCCAACGTTGGACCCGGAAACACGTCACGACTTAACAAGCGGATAGAGGAGAGGACTGGTTATAGAGGACTGGTTAGAGCAGCCAGGGAGGGGGCGAGGCGGCCCAGCCCAGATAGACTCCCCTGCTGCAGCTCCTGCTGTAATCCCCTCCCTGTTAAACGGTGAGAGCAGGAGAATTATTAGTCTTGGACCCCGGCTCTCGGGGGTGCCGAGGAGAAGCTGACATATGCAGAATGGAGCCTTATCAGAGCCTCTCACAGGGTGTTTGAATGGAGCCTTATCGGAGCCTCTCACAGGGTGTTTGCGAGGTGATTTCCATAAATCAGGGCTGAGTCTGGGGAGGGAGAGATCTCACGTTCTGCTGCTCTCTCCTGCACTCTTTTCCATCACTTAAAGGGACGCAGAGATGCAGGGATGCAGTGTTCAGCTGCTGGAGAGGAATCATTCTCTTACTCTTCCGGTCTGAACAATCCCCTCAATGTAAGTGATGTGGTCCCATGTGCCTCTCAAGGCTCTTAATGGAACTGGGAAAACAAATGTAAATGAATGAATGAATGAATGAATGAATGAATGAATGAATGAATGAATGAATGAATGAATGAATGAATGGTCTTTATTGTCATTGCTATAGTACAGGTACCAAACAACGAAATTTAGGAGGGGTGGCTCCCCCGGTGCTAGGAAAGAAAAAAAAACTAAAAAAACACAAGAAGGGAAGGAGGGAAGGAGCTGGTTTACATAAATAGAGCTGGTTTACATAAATAGTGTGTCCTTGAGGAATACACGGCCCATATGTTCTGTACTGTATGTGTGTTTATAAACAGACATGGTATAGAATAAAAGCATAATCACACTATCATCCTGGGACTGAGGCCACAACAATGAATATGATAGGAAAATAAAAAGACACATGCCAGCTGGAGGAACATCACATTAGGGAACCATCCTTCTGTGTGTAAAGGTCAGCCCACCTCGTCATCGAGAGTCACCTAGCAACAGTATCCACAGAAGCTGTAGCCACATTCACTTTTAAGATGTTTCAATACTTGTGAGATATTTGTCAGTCTTGTAACAATGTTCAACATGGTGGCTTATTCCATAAACAAAGGGGCCAGTGTGAGATCAGGGTCAACATTTCAAAACGGTTTAATCCCAATTCAACATAGGATCGATCAGCTGTTCTCCCCATTGTTTTCAGCTACTGTTACAGCATTTACACTGTGTCCATCTCATCATGCCTATATTACCGGTAAGTATACCTACAGAAGATGCGTCTGTACGATTTAAGCCCCCTCCCTCCCCAGTGTAAAGCAGCAGTAGTGTGTGTCCTGCTGAGTGCCTGGCCCCTCCCTGACTCCAGGTGCCCCCCACCCCTCTACCGCACCAAGCCCACCCTAATCCCTGCCTTACCAGCTGTCCGGACCACATGTCCCCCCCAAAAACCACCAACTCAACCAGCAGCTCTGCAGGGAACCACAACTACATCAACTGAATTATTCAAAGCTCTTTTTCTTGAATGACACAGTTCCCAAACAATGTCCACAGTCCCAGATGCTTCGCGGATCGATGGAAGTGGATTAGCCGGTAAGTAATAAAGTCAATGTGTCTCTAGCCTACATTCACCTCCTAGGACAATGGAGAGTGCCCCTTAAGCCTATGGAAATTCGACTCTCAAAATGCGGTGAAAACATGTGTTTCCCTTCCAGTCTCGAGTCTAAGGAACAGTGGAGAGCAACATGACACAATAAGCTAGGCCCAGAAGTTTTTGCCTTTTAAGGAATTCTTTTCCAGAACCTTAAAAAAGGTTGCTAGAGGCACAGCTGAGAAAAAGGTAGCCGACAATGGATCACCTCCAAAACTGCTCATATAACAGGAGTTACATAAGTCCTAGAGAATACTGTATCCCTGATACTCTGACTTGTATTATACACATCAATAACATAATAATCAATAACATAATAATCAATCTCTGGTAAGCAGAGGTCATATTTAGACATATTTATATTTAATTACATATTTAATGGGCACCGTATGTAAAATGGCAAATGGACTAACTTATAAAAACGCCTTATTCCAAAAGCGCTTTACAACGGCTTCTCATTCACCCATTCACACACACCCATTCACACACCAATGGTGGCAAGCTGCCATGCAAGGCGCCGGCCCGCTCATTGGGAGCAATTTGGGGTTCAGTGTCTTGCCCAAGGACACTTCGACATGTGGCCAGCCGGGGCTCGAACCGCCGATCTGCCAACCTAGCGATCATTAGTCATTATTAATTACAATCAGTTCTTACTGTATGTCACTGCTAAGGCCAGTTCTTTAATCAACACAGTGCTGAAAGACAGAATTCAGAATATGTATTTGAATAAACAGTGAACTACCTTTCATGGTTTACTTTACTCATGACTTGATACACTCTAGAAGATGCACTCTATCTTCTGCCTGCATACACACTGGCTATGACACCATGAAACAAGGCAAGCAGCATGTGAAATATTAACGCCCTTGGAACATACTAGAATATAAGTGGTGTGTATGCTGCAGCTTTCTCAGAAGCAGCGGAGGCATTGAACTGAAGCGGGGGGGGGGTTGGGGGGTTATAATGTATAACAGATGACAAAATAGGAAAGAATACTTTGGAGCACACTATAGTAATATACTGTAGGCCGACCTAAATACAGTTGGGCCGGTTTCACAGACAAGACTTAAGCCTAATTCTAGACTTAAAAAGCATCTTCAATGGAGATTTGACATTGAAAGTGTGAGGCTTAATATTAGTCTGTGAAACCAGCCCAATATGTCTATATTTAAGCTGTCTCTGCTTGCAGTTGTGTGAGCCACCATTACCGCACGACTTTACAGCAATAGTGTAATGGACCAGCCTTATTCCAGTCAGAAACGGCAGACCCGACCATGCACACTGCCCTGAGGGTAACTCCCACTCTATTTTCCCACTGCAGTTTTCTGAACATGATCGATAGTGTGGCTCTAAAGCTGCAGAGAGTGTGGCTCTAAAGCTGCAGAAAAACAGCTCATTTTTATCTATCTACCACAGAAATACAGCATTTCTCTCACCACTTCCTGAGTGATAACTTGATAATGAACGGCGTTGCTTTTTCTTATCGATTCTGCTAAAAGCTAAAAACTCTACGTGCTTAAGCCTTTAATAACATATGCTCCTGGTTTAGTAGAATGGACGACTACAGTACCTTTTGAAATGCCTTTGTTTCAGCTAGGTAGGATGGATAGATAGGATGGATTTGAAAGCAAATGAATTAGACCACCAGACATTCATTCGCCTGGGACAAGTCTTTGAATATCTCTGCTGCACTAATAAAGGAGAGAAGTCATTTACATAATCCCCTCAGGTGTCTGACTGAGAAGGACAGCAGTTAGTTAGATTTAGAAATAACATGTCACAATGACCTGGGCTCTCTCACTATCTAAGAAGGGTTTCCTCCTGAACAACAGACTTAGAAAGCTGTGCAAGTGAGAGGATGGGGTACAGAGTGTGAGAGGATGGGTACAGTGTGTGCTTCAGATCAGGTATTGATAACTCATATTTTCCTACACATGATCAATACAGCTACTTCGGCAGTACACATGCATAGTTGAGCAATGGACACTAATTCTGTGTCCCATCTACATTGCCCCAGAACATAGATCATGGAACAGCTCAATGGGGAGGACAGCGGCTGCCATACAGGCCAGTTACAATGCATTCCTCTGACAAAATATAGCTTTGTGTTTGAATGTCAGAGCCTAATCCAGACGATGCTTTGAAAAACAGATTATTTCATAATAGTGTAACTCAGCGTTCTCCGAGAGAAGAAACCCTCTAAAATACTCAGAGTCCACAGAGCTCTCTGTCAGCTAGAGACACTGTCATCTCTGTCATCTAGAGACACAGTCACTCTGTCAGCTAGAGTCACAGTCACTCTGTCATCTCTGTCAGCTAGAGTCACAGTCACTCTGTCAGCTAGAGTCCACAGCTCTGTCAGCTAGAGTCCATGTTGGTCCCGGAGAGTTTGGGAGGGGATGAGGCATGTCAGTGAAGGAGCGTCCTGGAGCATTTTCTTCCAAAGTTTCCCCCACAGTTTTTGAACAGATTACTTAAGTTTCATAATATTAGGCCATTTTGGTTAATCATATTAAACGATGGTGGTTCCTTGAACAATTGCAAATAATTCAACAGAGAATTGGCATCGTAATCTTTGACTCAGGAGCCTCATCTCAGAGCCACAGATGTACTATAGTACTTTACCTTCCCGGCAGCAGCTCGAAAATACCTATTTTTAAAAAATGAATGAATGCCCTTATCGGTAACAGCAGTTTTTCTGAGGGAGGTAGGGAGAATGCCTGGGATGTTTTGGTTGTGCCGCTGCTTTGAAGACAGAGGAGAGGCAGCGAGGAGCGTCGTTCACCGGGCTTAGGGATGAGACCGCCCCATGGAAAGGAAGGATTAGGTGGGTTTAGAGCCAGCACCGTGGGTGTGCACTCACAATCACAACATATGCTGTTTTCAATCTTAGTCACTATTCTGAAACTTCATAAAAAGTACTTAGGGGATAACTGAGATGATGACACTGCGAACGCTCCCAGGGAGGGAGATCACACAGTCAAGCTAGGTCACCTGGAGGTCAAAGGTCAACACAACCATTCTCTGTTTTCATGCTGCCTGGGATCTTTTGAAGCCTTTGTAAGAATGAGACATTATGTGACAAAGGGAAAATAGGTCTTCATATCAGTGAACGACAACTAGAATTGTTTTGCTTTTCTTTGGTAAAAAAAAAATGTGCCTACCCTAATCTGCCCTATTTCCAATGTATTGTCACAATGTGTACTCTCAGGGAGGGGTCTCTATCAAATGGGAAACAGCTCTGACTGTCACATCAGCAGCACAGTGATGATGAGGTTTAAACAACTGTGAAATCACGGGACGACACTCCGACTTAGGTGTTGTGGGTTTAACGTTGGGATGAAAGGCGCCAAAATCAAGGATGAGAGTAGAATGAGCCAGGGCACATTCAGCACACAGACACGGAACAGGGGAGGGGGACAAAGGCCTGCAGCTCATCAGCAGATTCAGCCCCAGTGCATTGTGGGTGAGAATGGTGAGTGGCACGGGAGGTCGGCTCACAGCCTCTTTGTGACAGGTTTAGTGCAGTATTACCCCCGCATTTCATCTCTCTGGGTGGTTTAGTGCAGTATTACCCCCGCATTTCATCTCTCTGGGTGGTTTAGTACAGTATTACCCACGCATTTCAGCCCTCTGGGTGGTTTCACATACACTATTGTGCAGAGTTAGGGTTAGGGTTAGTAAAGTAGACTAACTACAGCTATGTACATGTTACTTCAGGCGATCAAACTGTAAAGTGAGCAGTGGTAACGGCAACTGTACTCCATCTCCTTTCAATCTGACATATGATCCCTGCTGTGGTGCTGGTAACATGCAGGATCATTAATTACAGCAGACACACACACACACACACACACACGTTAATTACTGTTCAGGGAGCAGAGAGGTGAATAGTGGACCTTCTCCATTTGTTACCTGCGCTCTTCAGCAGGTGATCTGATATGGTCCAATTGCTGGCGAGGTACAATGAACTGATATTGTAGTCTGTTAATGAACTGATATTGTAGTCTGTTAATGAACTGATATTGTAGTCTGTTAATGAACTGATATTGTAGTCTGTTAATGAACTCATATTGTAGTCTGTTAATGAACTCATATTCTAGTCTGTTAATGAACTCATATCGTAGTCTGTTAATGAACTCATATTCTAGTCTGTTAATGAACTCATATTGTAGTCTGTTAATGAAGTCATATTGTAGTCTGTTAATGAAGTCATATCGTAGTCTGTTAATGAAGTCATATTGTAGTCTGTTAATGAACTCATATTGTAGTCTGTTAATGAACTCATATTGTAGTCTGTTAATGAAGTCATATTGTAGTCTGTTAATGAAGCCATATTCTAGTCTGTTAATGAAGTCATCTTCTAGTCTGTTAATGAAGTCATATTCTAGTCTGTTAATGAAGTCATATTCTAGTCTGTTAATGAACTCATATTCTAGTCTGTTAATGAAGTCATATTCTAGTCTGTTAATGAAGTCATCTTCTAGTCTGTTAATTAAGTCATCTTCTAGTCTGTCAGCAGGCCAGAGTCTGGATGTGGAGGGGGCAGCACCACGGACAGCACACAGCCCCCCACCCAACTTCTCCTTTTACTACTCTAGTAACTGAGTCGGTCCTCTATCAGTAAGCATGAGGCAGAGAGAAGCTGTAGCTGCCAGGGCGTGTCTGGGTTGAGGTTGTTATGCTCCTCTGACAGAGTACATTAACATTGTTAACAACATACCCTGGCATCATGAATCTAAATACCTACATAGAAACCCCTGACAGGGAAGCATTTCTTGGTTCCGATAATGACATAGTTCCTTGCAAAAGACAGAAATATGCCTTCAAATGGTTTACCCAGTCATGGGGGTTTTTTTCTCTCCTAAATTGCATAATGCTTCCCATGCTTCCCTTCACATAATATCTACTGTGTCTTTTAATCTGGTTATCTATCAAATGAAAAACGTCTGGAGGAGATCATCTGATTTAAGTGCAGCGCTCTCTTTCTAGACTCAGGAGTGGTCGTAGCCATGACCCAGACACCCCCGGAGCAGACCACACCACAGAGATAACAAGACCAGGATGTGTGTGATAAATAATCTTTACATCTAGTATTGATGACCATTGTCCATACTCCTCATCCATGCAGACATGCTTAACGCTTTGACATAACTATCGTTAGGCATCACATCCACTGGTCATTACCACCTTGATACCCTATATGCTATCCAGCGATACTTAAACCACGACCTTAACCAGGTCATTACAATTAACCTTTCTTCTTTCCAACTGAAATAACCCTTCAATGATGAGGTGGTTTCTCTGCAGTAGCAGATCCTCTGGTCATCATCAGCCCATCCTTGGTGCTCCTGTATGGCTTTACATTTATGTCAAAAGTTGTGCGTGCAGAGACGTTTCACACACACAGATATTAACTTTGCACACAAATTCAACAAACCGGCCCACAAAGCAGCCACCTCACCACTCGCCTCTCGAAGTTGAGTTCTGCTCGCACGGATCGACAGGACTTTTGACAATTTGGGGCGGAAACCAGAGCTGGCCCTCTTATGATTGGTCACTTTTTAGGTTAATTGTAACGACCATTAAGGCCGTGGTTTAAGTATCACTGGGTAGCATATAGGGCATCAAGGTGGTAAAAACGTGAGACTTTTGACATAAATGTGACACCATACTCCTGCCTGTCAGGTTAACAGTGAGGAGGGCAGCAGCAGGACAGAGGGTTA